>NC_133775.1:75885022-75937602 GCF_003597395.2 Chelonoidis abingdonii | reverse complement strand
CTGGGCTTCAGTCGTGCTTGATCCCAGCTTAGGATACCCTGAAGTCTCCCGCCCACAAGCCCCCAACCCAAACTAAAACCCTTCCTCCTGCCTGGAAACCCTTCCTTTGTCCTCCTTGCCCGGGCAAAGGTGCTGGACCTTCATCCATCGCCTTACCTAGCTCAGGTTACAGTCTCCGGTATTGTCCATCCCCTAAAGTCCTCCCCTGCTCTCCCATTCCCCACACAGACAGCCCCTACTCCATCACAATCCCCAGACAGATTTTTGCCCCAGATAGTGTAGTGTAGACAAGGCCTTAGAAACGAGTTGATGAACTTAGTTCCAGATGGATGGCTGTGCTCATCCACAGTTCCTTTTGTTCGCTGCATCAGCCATGATGAGGATAAGGAAGATGCTGTGGTGACTGAACTCAGAGATGGGGCTGCCCAGTCACAACTAGGGCAGCGTGGAGAGGAGCCTGTGCTGTGAAACTTCATTCTTCACAGCTGTTGATATGGTCCTTGTCATCAGTACTAAACTAACTCCTACTCCCCATACACAGATGAAGTAACTGGACTGTATTGTGATGATCCCTAAAGAGGTTGAAGGGGGAATGGGAATCCCCATTGGCCTCCCTCATTTGCTAATGCTGCCTCAGGGCTGCAGTCACCCTCCCATCACCTTCACCCTCCTTAGTAGCCGGTAAGTGGCCCTTGTTAGAGATCTACTGGCCCTGTTCCTTCACACACTCATGGAGGTGCAGAAGTTCCACCATGGTATGGTCCACAGCACATGGGGGTTTCCACCTCCTGCACAGGCTGCTGTGGTTCTGCTGTGTCCTCTCTGAGTATTGCTAGCAGGACACTCTGTGGATTTGCCCTGAAAGAGCTTCAAGTACTATTCATTTCTCAATGTGACTGATTTCATGGCACATTTCCTATGTGTTTCTAGCGCATTAGGGGTTTTTCTTTCTCTCAGGGCTTGTCTACACTTAGCGGTGGAGTGATGCGTGGCAATCGATGCATCGGCAGTTGATTTAGCAGGTCTAGTGGGAACCTAAATCGACCACAGATCACTGTCCCACTCTCCTGTACTTAGGCTGACCAGACAACAAATGTAAAAAATCGGGATGGGGTAGGGGGTAATAGGACCTTATATAAGAAAAAGACCCAAAAAGCAGGACTGTCTCCATAAAATCAGGATATCTGGTCATCCTACCTGTACTCCACCTGAACAAGAAGCGCAAGGAGAGTTGACGGGAGAGCATCTCCTGTCTACAAAGCATAGCATGGACCCCATGCTAAATAGATCTAAGTACCTCAACTTCAGCTGTGTTATTCACATAGCTGAAGTTGCATAACTTAGATTGATCTCCCCCCATAGTGTAGGCAAGGCCTAAGTAACATCTCCTCTTTCAGACAGTCACATGAGCTGACAGTTATTTACAGTGAGCACCAAGACAAAAGAGTGTGGTAATACTCCAGTGTTACCACACCTAGCCAGCATGCTAGACAGACAGGAGGCTGAGTGCCAAATTTTGGGCTGGCTGTTGCAGCAATGAGAACAGAGATGTTGCCCAAGAAATCTGCTGTTGCAGGGCTCCTGCCAGCCTGGCCAGGATTCCACAGGGCATAGTGGGGAGCAAGAGCAAAGGCATTCTGACTTGTCAGAGCATGTTGCTGGTGGCACATACAAAGCTGGCTTGTGGAGGTTTGACATGTCACCTTTCCCAGACGTGACTGGGCACAGCAGGTTCACACAAGCCCACCTCCTAGTATTCTCCCATGCTTGTTGCTTGAATATGGTGAGAGGCTCCCTAGTCCTTTGTCTCCTGCACAGCATCCCAGCACCAGACAGGACTGAAGTGCGGTGCCTTTAGACAGTAACGACCCATCCTGTGTTGCAGGATTCTTCTCAGAAGGACTTGGATATTTTAAACTATTTATTTAGGAGGTTTTTCATAAGTTTATAAATCCTTGCCATGTAAATCTCAGCCACAAACCAATCGTTACAACAGTGAGATTTGTTTAAAGACACATTAACAGGAATATTGTCCTCAGACCTTTTATTTAACAGGATATTATAAAGTATCAGAGGGGTTATCATAAGCCTTTCTCCCAAATCTGGACCTTAGTGTCCAAATCTGGGTGCTTAGCATGAACCTCCAAGCTTAATTACCAGCTTGGATCTTATCTCGCTGCCACCAGACAGGAATTACAGCGCCTGCCTCGCTCTGGTCCCCCAACTTTCCCTGGAGGGACCCCAAGACCCAGAAGCTCTGAGTCTTACCAGCAAGGGAATACTCCACTTCCCTTTCCCCCCTCCCTCTGCCCACCAGACTTCCTTCTCTGGGCTAACCTGAGAGTATTGATGCAATCTCTTTACATACACAACCAGAAGTATATCTCCTCTATCCACAATAAGAGACAAACCCCCAAATACAAGAGAAACAGAAATGATTCTCTTCTCTCTTTCCCCCTCCCACCATTCCTGGATTGCTGCAGAGCTTTATCCTCCGTAGATCTAACACCAAGAGAATTTCCTCCCCTTGTTTCTTAGGCGTACCACAGAGAGAACTCACAAGTCTTAAAAGAAAACTTTATATAAAAAAAGAAAGAAAAGACATCAAATTTCTCTGTATCAGATGCAATAATACAGGATCAATTGCTTAAAGAAAAAATGATAAAAAAGTCTGATTTCAAAAAGATACATTTGAAACATTCCAGCAAGCGTACCAACATTATAAAATACAAACCCAAAACAAAACATAAAAGCCTATATTGTTTTTCTACCTGTACTCTACAAATTTGGAAACAGGGGAAGATTAGAAGATAAAAAGAACCTTCTCATAGCTGAGAACAGACCAAAAGCACTAGACCAAGACAAAGAAGACCCACAAATTCACCTCCCTTAAGCTTTTTAAACATCGGTTCTTGATTCGTCCTCGTTGTCAGGTGTTTGGTTCCCTTGTTAACCCTTTACAGGTAAAAGAACTTAACCCTTAGCTAATCAATTTTCAGACAGGGGTAGGCAGTGTTAGTCTGGATCTGTAAAAAGAAGCAAGAATCTGATGGCACCTAATAGACTAACAGACTTTGGAGATTGAGCTTTCGTGGTGAATACCACTTTGTCAAGATGCATTGTAGTTGGAAGTTCCTAGGGGCGGTATATATATTGCAAGCAAGCTAGCAGATAATGAGGTTAGTCAGTCAGGGAGGCTGGAAGGTATGGCTACACTTACAGCTGTACAGTCACTGGGAGTTGAGCAGCTGTTTTCGTACAGCTGATGTAGGGAAACGCCTGTAGTGTGGCCAAACACTATGACACTTACCCAGACGCTGCAGTGTGGCACATTTTTGGCACTTTGCAGCGCTGTGGGAGTGGACTGAAACAGGCATTCTTGGGATACTTCCGATACCTCTGGATGGCAATTAAGCGCTTTTGGGGCCACACTGGTTGGGAGCAGCGCTGCATCACGCGCTGCAATCGTTTACCCCAGCAGAGCAGAGTATAGCAGCGCTGCAGCCAGGAGATGCAGTGTGTGCCTTGGCAAGTTGCAGGACAGGTAGTTGCGCGCTGTTTAACCCACCATTTAGCGCTGCAACTTCTTCCGGGTGTAGCCAAGCCCTGAGGCCCTGTTCTGCACGTTGAGGTGGAAAACCAAGGGAGAGAAACTGGTTCTGTAATTTGGGCAAGCCATTCACGGTCTTTGTTTAATCTTGAGCTGATATGTCAAAAATTTGCAGATGAACTGAAGCTCAGCAGTTTCTTTTGAAGTCTGGCTCTGAAGATTTCTCTGCAGGATGGCACCTTAAGGTCTGCTTAAGCTGTGGCCAGGGAGTTGAAGTGTTCTCCTACAAAAGGTTTTGTATATCGCCATTCCTAATATCTGATTTGTGTCCATTTATCCTTTTCCGTTTAGGGACTGTCCAGTTTGCCGATGTACATAGCAAGTTAGGGGTTATGCTGGCATATATTACATTGGTGGACGTACAGGTTGAATGACCAGGTGGTGTGTGGCTTCGATCTGAGTTAGGTCCTGTGATGATGTCGCTGATGTAAATATGTGGGCAGAGTTGGCATCGAGGTTTTTTTGAATGGATTGTTTCATGAACTAGAGTTACTATGGTGCAGTGTGCAGTTACTGATGAAATATGTTTCAGGTGGGCAGGTTGTCTGTGGGCGAGGGACTGGCCTTGCCACACCATCACCGGTTCATTCACCTGCACGTCCACCATGGTAATATACGCCATCATATGACAGCAATGCCCCTCTGCTATGTACATCGGCCAAACTGGACGGTCTCTACAGAAAAGGATAAATTGGACCACAATCAGACAATTAGGAATGGCCAATATACAAAAACCTGTAAGGAGCACTTCAACCTCCCTGGCCACACTATAGCAGACCTTAAGGTGGCCATCTGCAGCAGAGAAACTTCAGGCACCAGACTTTCAAAGAGAACTGCTGAGCTTTCAGTTCATCTGCAAATTTGACACCATCAGCTCAGGATTAAACAAAGACTGTGAATGGCTTGCCAACTACAAAACCAGTTTCTCCTTCCTTGGTTTTCACAGGTATTATAAAGTGAGCATATTCTAACACCTTATGCTGTTTCTAGTGATTGACATGTCTATCACATATTAACAGTCACAACACTGGCAGGATTGCTGTTTATTGGCAGGTGAATGTACTTTGGTTATTGAATACATGTAACCAAGTACCCACGAAACTGTCAGGTCTCTGTCTATTTGCTTGATATGGCAGCATCTGGTGCTAACTTTTCCATGCTTGCCACGGTCTCCCGTTGCTTTTGGCCTGTTCTCTCGCTGGCGGGCGTTTGTCGCCAGCACAAGGCTACCCCAAGCTCAGCCGAATACCTGAGCTCTTGGTGGTGCCTGACTTTGCAGGCACAGAGGTGCCCAGGCAAGCAACAGGGTCGTGCCGAGTGCTACGCCAATAAACACAACCGGGGTGAAGAAGAAACAAAGTTTATTTGAGACTTCCAAAGCCGGTGCTGGGGAGACTTAGCAATGCCTCAAATCCAGCCACACCAATACAAGCACGCTTCTTCCCTTTTTTTATGAGTTTTATTTCTCTCTTCTCACCCCCCCCCCAAGCAGTTACCGTAAGCGCTAGGGTGCATTAAGTAATCTTGGCCTCGGCAGCTCGTTAGTAAGTTTTCCTTCTGCAAGTTATCTTGTCCTTCTGCTAAAGGTGCACAGGCCTCATTAGTTCTGCTTTACACCAATTAGAACTGTTGCAACTGATAACGGCTGTTACTCCTGGCCTTTCCCATCTGCCAGCCTCTTAGGTTGATTAGAGCTCAAACATGGAAGGACTTTTGCTCGCCAGAGGCCTAAACAGGAAGACTCCATATTCTTATTGCCTTCCACTTTTTTAAGTTACTTAGGGTTACGCTTAGTGACACCAACATGACTGCCAACATACGTGGCGAGGGCATTGAAAATCCACTATGAAGGGGTCAGGGGCCCAGTGATCATCCCACAACTCCTACTGTGCCCCAACACCTGCCCAGCTCCTATAGCTGCAAAGCAAACAAAACCCAGAAGTCCAGGCCCCCAGCATGCACTGAGCCCACCCCATGCACCCCTCCATCCCTCCCCCACAGAGCCACAAGATGGAGGCCTGGCTCACTCCCTACTCGCCCCCTCAGACTATAGATCCCAACACGTAAAACGCCTTTTCGATCACACCACTCTCGATCTTCAAGATGGAGGCATAACCTCCGCCCCCAGACTACAAGTCCCAGCATGCAGTGCGGTACGCCCGAGTCAGTCAGCATTCTGCCCCTGAACTTCAAGCGGACGCCGCTAACATGGAAAAAACTGCGAATCCCGGCATGCAGCGCGCCACCTGTCTGCCGGCTTCCCTTAGATGCCCTGCCCCGAGTCGGCGCATGGGTTGCTGGGATGCACCGTCTGGGTCCGGAGCAGAGGGGGCGTGGCTTGTGAGGTCACATAGTTAGCGGAAGTGATTTCACGTCCGGCCTGGCTGTTGTGTTTGGAAGGGGAGAGGGGTGGAGGGAGAAGAACCCGAATAAAGAGTGGGGGGGGGCACGAGGCGGCCGTGGCGGAAGAGACCAGCTCGGAGCCCCAGCGCGCACCCTCTGCCGTCCCGCTTTCAACAGCAGGTGAGCCCGGGGAGCGGGGGTTCGAGTCAGTCCGGTCGGGGGAAGGCAGCGAGGACCGTTCCCGCCCCGGACTCCGTGTGGGGGAGGGAGGTTCCCCTGAAGGCCCCGGAGCCGAGGGCTTGGGCCTTCTAATGGCGTTTGTGTCTATTGTCTCGGGCTCTCCATCCGGGTACTGTGGGGGAAGAGAGGGGTGTCTCTAGCGGCGCGCGTGGCATGATGGGATAGCACCCCCCCCGCCCCCACCGAGGAGATCGGCGAGGTGGTCACATTGTTGGTGAACAAAGCGCGCGCGGCGGGGAGTGGGCGGGGCGTATGGCGCGCGCCTGGGGAGGGGGTTCAGCGGCGCGCGTGGGCACTCGTCACCGGAAGGGGGCGGGACTTGGGCTTGGTGTGACTGCTCCGTTTGCGGGCCCTGCTTGGTTGGCTGCTCGCAGTGCACCCCTGGAGGGGCCTCCACATCGGAGCGCGGCCCTGGCGGGGATGGGCTCCCCGGCCAGCAGCGCCGGGCCTGGGGACCCACGAGGAGAGGGCTCGGGGCACGGACCCCAGCTGGGGTGGCCATCCCTAGCGCCGGGGCAGACGTTGGGGGGCACCGTGGGAGGGGAGCCGGTCGGATCCGGCCCGGGGAAGGGCAGTGGCATGCAGAGGGGCCAGGGACTCAGCCACGTGCGCTTCGGTGCCTGGTCCAGTTCTCGCTGCCGAGAGGCGCCGTGCCGTGTGGAGTGCTCTGTAACAGAGCAGCCCCTCTAGGTCCGAGTGCCCCCGGGGTCGTGGGGGTGCCCTGGGCAGGGACAGTGCCGGAGCTGTCTGGCTGGGCAGAGGGATTTTCAGTGCAGCAGTGGCAGGTAGATCCCCGAGAGCGCAGTTCCGCTCATAAATAGTTCCAGTCCAGCTGCTATCTGTCCAGTTGAGTGATGCCACGGAAAGAGGTTAAACTTCTAATTGAGATAACGATAAAAAAGAATCCAGGACAAATAGTTGGCACTTGTATAGGGCTTTCTATGTGAGAGCTTCAAAATATTTAAGAACTTAATTTGTGGTGCCTTCCATCTCAGCACTTTAAAGCCATCTCATAAACACTAATTAAAATGGTCTTCACCCTTGTAAGGAATGTAGTATATCTGTAAAATGGATATAGTATATTTGGCTTGCCCCAAATCACATAGCATAAGTTCTTTTTTTCACTGTACCTTGAAATTTGTAAGTAGGTAGATCTTAGGGCTTTAGGAGTTTTAGCAGGCTTGCTGTTAAAATTCAGGCATTCTTTACCTGAATGAAACTGACTTGGATTAACCAGTTCTGACTTCAGAATTGAAACAAAACAGAACCGGCTGCCTTGGCTCTCAAGTCTGTGTAACAGTTTTACAGGTTCTTATTGCATCTTTATTGCATGATTTCAGTATAGTATTAATAATGATTTCTATGCTATTTGTCAAATCACTCTAACAAAGCTTCATTTCTCAGTTTATTCAACTTCCATTAAGGAAAACTGAAGTATATTTGAAATATTCTGTACAGGGTGATATGTTTGCATCCTGCATGGATTTTATCATATAGTTTCCCCATACTGTTGTTTGATTTCTTGATCTTGTTTGTTTAGTAATTGGTTCTTGTTAAATCTGTTTAGATAATGTGACCAGGAATTTAGTGAAGCTCTTTCCTTGAGCCAGAGAAATAAAATTGCAGTGTAAACAAACATTATAGCACTTCAGTGAGGCTTTTTTATTCTTTTGGCATAGTAACATAACTTTGCTTAATGTTCAGTCAGCTGCTACCAATAAATGTTAAGAGGATGCTGTTGGTCAGTCTCTACAGTACTGCTTAATACTTTAGAAATTTGGAAGGAACTCTATCAGCTTTTGTAGAGAAACACTGGAATTACTGTACTGAATTACATCTGTGAACCGTCCAGTCCAGTGATCAGCACCAGATGCTTTGGAGGTAGGTGGAAGAATCCCCTCAGTAAGTAGATATGGGTTAATCTCCCCCTATGAAGGGTCTCCTCTTAATCCATAATAGAGATCTTTTTTTTTTAAAACCTGAAACATGAGCCTTTATCTCTTTCAAAACTTTTCATTAGCTTTAACTACTGTGGCTCTGGATATTCTTATGATCCATATAAACATCTTGTCTCTTTGAATCTTGCTGAATTCTTGTCCTTAACCCATATTTAGTTTGAAGATTATGTGAAAATATTTCCTATTAATCAGTCCTAAATTTACCTGCCACCATTTAATTTCAGTGAATGGCCCTTTGCTCTGATGGTATGAGACACAGAATAGAAGCTCCTGATATATCTTCTCTAGACCTTTTACTTTTATATATGCTAATCATGTCTCCTTTCTAAACTAAACAATCTCAATCTTTTTGATCTCTCCATGAGAGTTCTTCCATGGCCTTAATCCTTCTTATTGCTTTTCTTGGCGCCATCTCTAATTATGCAATATCTATTTTGAGACTGAGTGCCCACACGCACTGTTCCAGATGGTTCTGTATCTTATGGCATAACTTTTCTGTAGTTTCCATGCTGTTCCATAGGCATCAATATATTAAACACTAAATCTAATAAGGAACATTGAAGCAACCTGCTGTTCACTTTATAACCACAATGAAAATTGACCATTATGCCTACTGTTTTGTGTGTCAGCTGTTTTTAATCCATGACAGTGTACTGCCTCTCACTTCATGACTACTTGGTTCCTTTAGTAGCCTCTAGAGTGGGATTTTTTTCAAAGCTCTTTTGAAAGTCTAGATAGTCAACTTGCCCTCCTTTATCCACTGCTTTACTGCGCCACTTAAATTACATGTGCAACCGCATCATATTTCTAGTACTACAGGAAGTGTCAAGACTATGTTAATTTGTCTGTCTGATGAATATGATCAGTTCTGAAGATTAACTGATCATGCTTTGGAGAAGTGGAGTTATACTGCGTGTTGCATTAAAAATGATGTGCTTTTTTAATTCAGTAAGAGTTGCAGAAAATTGAAATACACAGAATTATCTTTCTGGGTCAGGCACTGTAGTGTGGGATTCAAGAAATCTGAATTGAGTTTGTGTGATTTTGGACAAATCACTTTGTGCCTCAGTTCCTACTTGTAAGAACACTTCTTTCTCATAAGGCTGTGGAGGATACCTCCATACATATTTGGGAGGTGCCTAGCTATATTGGAGGATTATAAATAACTTGAAAGATCTTTCTTGGTACTTTCTCTATGGATTTTAATAACACAGAATAGATTATATCTGTATGATAATTCCTGGAAAAAAATCCAGGTAATTGTTAGTGTGCAAAAACTCAAAATGTAATGTTAATATCAAAGTTGATTCCACGCTAAGGGGATGGGGAAGAACTTGCCATAGAAGGGAAAAATGACCTAAATTGTAGAAAGCTTTTTAATCTTGTAAACTTCTAAAGGTAAACTGCAAGGAGTGAAGAGCAAAATACTGTAAATGAAGTGATTTTTAAAGTACAAATGTAAACAAGCATATGAATTGTCATGTTGGTTTTTAATGGTTTTCAGCTTAATGTGACAACAGTTTTTCAGTAGAACTGCAGAAAAAGAATCCACTAAGTTCTTTATACAATCTCATTTTGTTGTTTTTTCTGTTAAACTAACTTTTGTTTTCCTTTGTTTTGGATTATAAAATCCATAATGGAACAAACTGGACTGGTAGATGCTAATCTTCCTCCTCAACACTATACAATACTAGGTTGATTTCAAAAAGGCATATAGAAGATCTTTGTTCAATGTCCTGTTGATATTTAGGCAAAGTGAAGCTTTGGCTTAGAACACTCATAATCCAAGAATCAATTTCTCTGTAGCAGTCTGTGGCATATCTATCCAAAGATAGAATTTGGATCAGCGTTTCTGAGCCCTAATAGCTAATATGGCTACTGTAGAAAGAGCACCAAGGTGTACATTAGTGGTTTTTGAGGCTCTCATCCTTCGATACAGCAAATTACTTACTGTCAAAAGTAAGTTTTGTTTTTTTTTGAGTATCTCTCTCTATCCCCACCTGGTTTGATAAAGGTGATCTTGTTCACTGTCTGCTTGATCCACTTTGACATCATCTCAATAAAGAGATCTTCAAAGTCATAATCTTGTTTTGAACTAGTATCTCACACAAATAATTGTGATGTCATAGTGAAGTCATTGATACTATAACATCCTGTAGGAGGAGAAATTAGGCTGCCAACGAACTCTGTATGTGAACACAGCTCCCTTTGATTATAGTAAATGGTGAGAACAATACCATGAAATGCATGAGGTGATTAGATTTCTAAGTAAACGCGGTAGTCTTGGGGTCAAAATAGTCAAGATTCCCAAGACTAGTGTTAGAATGTCTAGGTTTAAATGCAGCATAGACAAAAACATTGGCCTTTTAGTTTGGACTATCAGGTTCTTTGTTTTCTATTTTTACCATATTTTTTTTAATTTGTAAGGTTTTTTTTTGTTTGTGTTTTACAAAAGCTATTCAGTTTTTACTGTTTTTTTTTTTTCACCCAGATTTTGGACTCATGTACATGAAAATACTGATTGTTAAGAAAATCCAATCCATTACATTAGGTAGATGAGTTAATAATTGAGTCTAAGTGTAAATGCTTGGCTGTCAGCAAGGCAGTGTGGTGAAAGATGTGCATGCGTACGTACTCTTAATGGGCAGTTCAGAATAAACCACAGCATTAAACTGCTTTACTTTCAGTATTCTTTTCTTTTCTTTTTTCTGTCCTCCCATCCCTGAATTTTAATCCCATTATTTCGCCAGAACAATAGTTAATTTTTGTGACTTTTCACCCATTTTTAATTTTTGTAATAAACACTGATAAATTTCAGGGAAATCCTAAGCAAACTAAACTGAAAAGGAAGAGCTGAATAACCACTGTTCTGTTTACAACTCAAATATATTCAGAAGTGGTGTTTCTGTTCAGTCTTCATGGCCATCAGTCTTGTAAAAGGATCATGATGCTGGATACTCTTGAACCTACACCTTGTAAACTGGCAAAGACTAAAATTGTGGGATTTGTCATGTCTAGATTTAAATTACAAATGCAGTTTTACAACAAAGCATTTGAATTTTTTCACATATACCTGCCAGAGTCCTGAACTCAAAAATTGTGCATGCTATCACGACTTCCTAGTGCACTGCAGGGCTAATGCAGAATCCTGACCTCAAGTCTTAAGAGGAGAAATTAACTCTAGAACTCATGCAAATATATTCATGCTAAACATACTGAGAGTGATTTGGGATCTAAGACAAGCTTGTATTGTCTTCCAGTTTATCCTAAATATGGTCTCTTGCGTGAAATTCCCCAGTCAATGGGCTTTTGTTAATGGGATAACTATAGAATTGTCACATCAAAGGCCTGGTCTACACTAGGAAAATTAAGATGGCTTAACTACATCACTTGAGGGTGTGAAAAAATCCACGCATGCCTGAACAGCATAGTTAACACAACCTAATATCCAGTGTAGATAGCACTAAATTGATGGAAGAATTCTTCCATTGACCTACAGTTCCACCTCTTCTGGAGGTAGATTACCTGCTCTGTCAGTAGAACCCCTCCCATCAGCGTAGGTAGTGTCTATGCTGAAGCACTACAGTGGTGCAATTCTGCTGCTGTAGCATTTCAAGTGTAGACAAGCCCAAAGTGGCTGCGTATGTGAGAACCAGAATAAAATACAGTGGCTGCAGTCTCTCTGACCTTTCCCAGGGTGTCTGAGCAGTGTAATGGCCATCTGAGCGGGTCCATTGATGCATGTGTGGTGCTCTGTAGTTGAGGTTAAAATGATTTCCTGTTTAATCTCACTTTTTTAGACCACCTCAAAAGAAATCAGTCCCTTGAAACATTACTTACCTCATCTGTAGTAGCGTGGAGTGTCTTTCTGGGGAGCTTAATTCAGAAAAGGAGTTATAAAGGAATGCTGAAAACTCACCTTTGAACACTTTCCCGAACATTTTGCTAATATCTACAAAAAAACCTTTGCTTTCAAAGTCATGTGTTTTGGCAAGTGCTGCAGCTACTCCACTGTAGTGTAGAGTCTAATGACTGTGACAGAAGAGGGTTTTTCTGTCACTGTAATAAATGCATCCCCGTGAGAAGGCAGTAGCTAAGTCAAAGGACTAATTCTTCATTTGACATAGGGTGCCTACACCAGGGCTTAGGTTGCCTTAACTTACTTGAATTTGTCTCTCCCAACTCTTCTCACCCCTGAGGCCTGGTCTACACTACGCATTTAAATCGATTTAATGCTGTACCCGTCCACACTACAACGCCCTTTATATCGATATAAAGGGCTCTTTAAATCGATTTCTGTACTCCACCCCGACGAGAGGAGTAGCGCTAAGTTCGATATTAACATATCGGATTACGGTATAAGTGTGGTGAAGATCAACGTTGGGCCTCTGGGCGTATCCCACAGTGCACCATGACGCTCTGAGCATCTGAACTAGACTGCAGCGGGCAGGTAAACAGGAAAGCCTGCGAACTCTGAATTACATTCTCCTGTTTGCCCAGGTGGAGCTCTGATCAGCACGGGTGCGATGCAGTCTTCAAATCCAAAAAGAGCTTCCAGATGGGACCATACGGGAGATACTAGATGATTGCTATATGAGGAGACAAATCTGTTGATCAGAGCTCCGTACAGAACACCGAAATGCCAAGCATTTGAAAAAATCTCCAGGATACACAGCGTGCGTGACAAGCATACGGAGACGCCAGAGACTCAAATGGAACTTGCTCATGTGATTGGAGGGCGGGATACTGAGGACTCCAGCTATTCCCACGTCACAGAGTCTCTGAAAAGTATTTGCATTCTTGGCTTGGCTGCCCATGTCTGTAGGGTTCAAACACAGTGTTCTGGCGTTGGTTCAGAGAATGCTCCTAGCCCCCCCGCCCCCCCCCCCCACCACCGACGTGAAGAAAAGGAAGAAATATTTCTGACTTCTTTCAACGTCACCCTGTTGTGTACTGGATGTGCTGGTAGACGCGATGCTTGCAGCGTGAAGAGCAGTTCGCGTCCTCTCCCCCTCCCGGTAGGCTAGACGGTTACAATCATGACTGATTCCTCCGTCGCCATCAGCCCCTGAGTGCTCCTGGCGGGCCTTTAGGTGAGGCTGGCTGGTGCGCACGGGGTAAAAAATGGGAATGACTCCAGTTACTCCCAGTAAGACTGTACAGACGGGCTGAGGTAACCATCTTCATCATAGCAACTGGGGGTGAGCTTCCATCAAGCCCCTCCCTTTCCTGTGTAAAGAAAAGATTCTGTACTGCTGGGCTGTCATAGCCCGGGAGTGGCTGCCTCCCTCAATTTTATCCACTACAAGTCTCGTTTCTTATTTCCTGCATTCTTGATAACTTCATGACACACAGGGGGGGACACTCGCCACGGTAGCCAGGAAGGTTGGGGGGAGGAAGGCAACGGGTGGGTGTGTTGCAGGGGCACCCTGTAATACTGACACGGAGCCAAGCTGGTGTCTGATACACTGTCTCTAATACACTTGCCCCTTTATTCTAGGCAGGACGTGACTCTATTTTTAGAAACCATTAAGGAGGATTGACTCGAGTCCCACAGTGGTACATCCATTTTGCTTTTGCGTTTGCGCCCGGCCGATTTCAGCAGGGGCACTATGAATAGCAGGCGAGACATACAAGGGGACGAGAATAACCAGTCACTCTTTTGCCAGTTTTTCTCGGCAGTAGACGGTACAAACGGACGGTAACATCTCTGCTATCATGCAAGCAATGAATGCCTGCTGTGTAGCGTGAGTATCGCCTCTCGTCTTCCGCGGCCTCAGTACACATCGGTGCCCGAAAAAAAAAAAGGCTGACAGAGCTCACCAATGGTTGCCGTGCTTGGCGTCTGCCAGGCAATCCAGGGGAAAAAATGGCGCTGCGAAAGGATTGTCAGTCTGATGTTTTTTCCGGGAGGATAGGAATGACTGATGACAATATTACCAGGACCACCCGCCGACAATAATGATTAACCCGAATTCCAAGGGAGTGGGGGAGACTGCCGGGTATTGGGATAGCTACGGAAGAGCTACCCACAATTGCAACGCTTCAGAATCGCCATCGTTAGCCATCGGCAATGGACGCACAACGCCAAATTACTGTGCCTAGTGTGGCCGCATGAGATCGAATGTATAATATCAGTTTTATAAAACCGATTTTAGCTAATTCGATATTATCCCGTAGTGTAGATGTGGCCTGAGTGATGTAGCTAGGTTGACATAAGCTTTAGGTGTAGACCAAGCCTCTGCGTGTTTTGGTGGGGCTTACTGAGGTAGTTACAAGGAAAACTATTCTTGAATGTACACAGAGCAGAGTTTGAAATGTAAATTGAACTTCTTTTAGGACTCTCCCACATTTTGCCATTATGTGGCTTTTGCTTAGCTAGCAGAAGTTATCACTCTGTCGGGTAGTGGTCATTTATAAGCTCCAGAACTACGCTTGATTTTTCTGTTGGTGACTGGAGTCTGTAAATACAGGTCCGGTGTTTACTAATAGTTACTAGATGGGGTTTATACTGATGCCAAATTTAAGTCTTTGATTACTTCAGTTAACTTTCAGGCTTCAAGTCAAAGGCTCAGCCATGAAAGATCCAAGTCGCAGCAGTACTAGCCCAAGCATCATCAACGAAGATGTGATTATTAATGGTCACTCTCATGAAGATGACAATCCGTTTGCTGAGTATATGTGGATGGAAAACGAAGAGGAATTTAACAGGCAGGTAAGTTGCCTTACAGTTTTCAAATCTGTTGTGGTGTATTCCATTTGTGTTTCTAGCTCACAGGGCAGACAGCCTGGTCTAGTGTCAGGAGTAAAGACTAGGAGTATGTAGACTTGGGCTCTAGTCTTGATTCTGCCACTGGGTTGCTGCTGATACTGTGGGAAAATATCAATCAGTGATTCAGTTTCCCCTCCAGTAAAATAAGTAACTGCCCATCTCTTGATGACTGAATGAAAAACACTCTAGAAGAGTTTTTTATTTCATAGCACAGAATTACATGGAAATATGCTATGTGTAAAGTTGCTTTCCACAGTGTGGCTCACAGGGAAGAACTACGGGTTGAAAGACTTATAATGAGACCTTTTGTGGAGGGGTTAAGCTCGTGAGGCCAGTTACTGTGCTTTTAAGATATAACCAAGTGAAAAACATGCCTACAAGTACACCATTGGCCTTCATAAGTCCACCTGCAGAATCCTGCTTGGTCATGGGAATGTTGAGGCAAGATGGTGTTAGTGGGGGACTTGGTAGTGACCCCTATATTTAAGTGCATAATGCTTTCCTTTATAAAAGATTTTTTACCTCTTTCTTGAAGGATTTACACCTGTTTACAGCAGGCCTCTGAAATTCTTTCAAGTCTTTGGATTTAGAAAAGTAGTGCTTTCTCTGTACCATGAAATTTCATGTATTAGTTGTGTTATAAACTTATGAAAATCTCCATTTTCTTCTCACTTGCACTGTTAGCAATATTGTGTTGCCAAAATAATAAAATATGAACATCCTTACTCAAAATGGCATTGAGAATCTGGAGCTGCTTTGAGGGAGCTGTGGCAGCAATGCCAAGATCCCCCAAAACAATCCTCTCTGCCCAGCCAGATTTGGCTCATGGCCTCAGTTGCTCATCTCCGGAGAGATGGGCTTTCCCCCAACCACTCCCTTTCTCACTCAATATATGGCCTCCATCACCCATAACCACTGCCACACTCCCCTGCTGATGCAGGGGTAGCTAGTCCTATAGTTCAAATGTTAGCAGTCTATACTGCAGTGCTGAGGGTTCAGAATTTTAAACCCTACTGATGGGACAGTTGTTGCAATTGCATATAACAGAAATTGATTTCACCATTTTCCTTTTGGAAAAACCTAGGAAAGACCATGTAGACAGGGCCAGCTCCAGGCACCAGCAAAGGAAGCAGGTGTTTGGTGCGGCCAATGGAAAGGGACGGTCTGGGAATTCGGCGGCGGGTCCCTCAGTCCCTCTCTTCCTCTTTGAGCTGCACTCGAAGTGCCACCGAAGAGGAAGAGAGGGAGTGAAGGATCTACCGCTGAATTGCTGCAGAAGAATGAAGCGGCGCAATTGAGCTGCCGCTGATGGGCTTTATCTTTTTTCTTTTTTTTCACGCTTTGCCGCTTGGGGCGGCAAAAAACCTGAAGCTGGCCCTGCATGCAGAAACTAATTAAAAAAAAATGCTATTTAGGTTACAAAGTCAGGAAATACCAGAATTTAGGTTGCCTGTGCAATATAAATTCTGCCCTTTGTGTATATGCATTATGATAGCATGTAATTAGGCAGTGTTTTGTTTTTTTTTTCTTGGGACCCACTGTGCCTTATTCAGTGCATAGGATGGTTAATGCTCAGAGAATGAACCAGGGTTGTGTGGTGAATGAAGCCATTTGTGGGATCCCTACCGCCTTTTCTCTAGAAGTTGAAAGGTGTATAGAAAACCAGGCAGGGAACTATGGGAGGGGAAAATGGTCAGTAGTTGAGGCAGGTGAATGCCAGAGTTCTGCTCTCTTCTTGCCTTTGCTACAAACATTCAGTGTGGTGCTGAGTGACTCACTTAAACCAAAATTTTGGCAGGTGGCCATTAATTGTGTTGAGGTGCCCACCTTGAGATACCTGAGGCCTTGCTCTGCAAGTATTGAATACTTGCAAACTGAAGTCCGTGGGAGCTGTGGGTGCCAAGCACTTCTTGTGCCAAGTATTCTGGAGAATGAGCACAGGATGGAGTATGGAGGTCCTGTGTTCTAATCCTAGCTGTGCCACTGGCTCTGTGTTGCCTTAGGCAAACCTTATTTTTTTATTCTGAGTTTTTCTCTACCTGTAAAATGGTGCTGTTATCTCCCAGGGAAGATGTGCAGATGAACTTATTGTGGGAGGGACTAAGGCAGTGTCTGCACTTAAAATGATAGAGCTACCCAGTTGCAGCACTTCAGTGTAGACACTCTCTGCAGTGACTGGAGAGGTTCTGAGACTGTAGTTAATCCCTGTGCCCGAGAGGCAGTAGCTTGGTCAATGGAAATGAATATTGAATTGTTCACTGCAGGGTCTGGACTGTATTCTGTAAATAGGGTAGGTCCACGCAGCAGATGGTGGGGATTAAAAGGAAATAATGAGCAGTTGCCTCTTTCTCTGAGCACTATCCATCCTGTGAACTGAATGAGGCAGAGGGCTGTGTGACAATGCATTCATGTAACTGAAGGTTGATTCATAATTCAGCCCCGTTGTGAATACGCATTAAGGTTGCCCATGGAACCTTAATTCTGGGATTTCCTAACGGTTGAGTACATGAGCCAAATCCGTTGGAGTAAACTGTAAAAGTGGAGAGACTTCTTCAAGTTTCCTGTGAACACATTTTCTAATCTTAATCTGTTCCCTTGGTCACCTTTATTCCCTGGCTATAACTGGCAGACTTGGGGTGCCAGTCTACATTTTGCTGCTTTTTATTCTGTGTCCTGCAGGACAGTGATACTGCTGTCATATAGAACTCTCTCCAAAGCTTGTCAGCAATACCTTTGTTAAGGATTATGTCTAAGGCTATGATTTTGTCAGGGATGTTTTTAGTAAAAGTCAGGGACAGGTCATGGGAAATAAACAAATAATCACAGAAGCTGTGACCTGTCTCTGACTTTTTTACTAAAAACATCCCTGACAAAATGGAGAGGGAGGAAAGTCCAGCCCCCTGCATCCACTCCCCCTCCTCTCCCCCCCAACAGCTGGTAGCTGCAAGGTCCCCATTTCCCAGTGGCTGTGGGGGCCCCTTCCAGTAATAAAGCTGGGCAGCTCAGGGGTCGCTGCTGACGGTGGTGGCTGGTCAGGGGCTGGGGAGGGTCACACCACTTGCAGCTCCTGGGCAGATGCAGGGGGAATCCCCTGCCCTCCGTGGAGGCTGCGCTGGGATGCTGTGGGGTCCCCCACTGCCAGCTGCAGCTGGGCAGCTGTGGGGCCCCCACTGTCATGGAGGTCACTGGAGGTCACATTCTGTGATTCCATATCCTCAGTGACGTAATCTTTAGTCTTAATTATGTCTTCTTTGCAGTATTAGCTGGCCTGGTTAGAGTTGTGGGTTAGAGCCTGGGTTCTTCTATGATTCTCCTTTCATTCAGGCTGGTAACCTTATCTTGCAGTGAGGACACAGACTAAACTATCTGAGTGCTGATAGCCCTCCATTGCCTTCCCACAGTTCCTCCTGCATACCCAGAAGGACAGACAAGTAGACAGGTTCTCCCACAATTCGCTGGGAAAGAATCAGAGTGGCTTAGTTTACTGCAGTACAGAGAACCAGAGGATATTTTAAGCAGTCAAGGGATAAGAGGAAAGATCTTGTCATAGGTCAGTAACCCTGGAAACAAAGGGTAGGAATAAATGGTCCGTTCTCAGAATGGAGAAGTAAACAGAGGGGTCCCCAGGGATCTCTGCTGGGACCAGTGCTGTTCAACATATTCATAAATGATCTGGAGAAAGGGGTAAACAAGTGGCAATATTTGCAGATGGTACAAAATTGCTCAAGATAAGTTGAAAGCAGACTGCAAGGAGTTATAAAGGGGTCTCACAAAACTAGGTTACTGGGCAACACAGTGTACTCCTGTGGGAATTCTGCACAATGCAGAATTGTGCAGAATTTCCATTTTCCCCATGGAAATAGGCTTCAGAGATGTTGGCCACCACTAGGGGCCGGGTCGCTGGCCACCACTAGGGGCTGCTGGACCCAGCAGAGCCCAGCTCACAAATAAAAGACAAGGCTGTGTTGAGGGGGAGGGAACTGGAGGGTTTCCAGCAGCTGCAGTTGCCCACATGCCCTGAAGTAAGGAGGTGGCAGCACGCAGGAAACTCTGAGCAAGCCCCAGGACCCAGCATCAGGCTGTTTCTCCCTCAGGATCCCTGGGCTTTAGGAGGGTAGAGTCTGAGTGTCTGGGCTAGGGGGAGAGGGGGCGCATAGCTGGGCTCTGGGGGTAGGGTGTGTGACTGTCTGGTCAGGGTAGGGGTTCACAGCTGGCCTCAAGGGGGGAGGGGAACAGGGTGTGACTGTCTGGGCTGAGGGGGCTGCAGCTGGGCTCTGCAGGAGAGGGGAGTGACTTGCTGACAGGTATTTTGAAATAAATTAGCTAAATAATTGAAACTGGTGTGATTACATAGTGTTATTTTGACAGATATTGTGTGCAGATTTTTTAATTTTTTGGTGCAAAATTCCCCCAGGAGTAACAATGGCAGATTAATTCAATGTTGATAAATGCACAGTAATGCACATTGGAAAATGTAATCCTAACTATATATACAAAATGATGGGATGTAAATTAGCTGTTAACACTCAAAGACACTTTGCAATCATCACTGATAGTTCTCTGAAAACATCTGCTCAATATGCAGTGGCAGTCAAAAAAGCTAACCATGTTAGGAACCATTAGGAAAGTAATAGATAAGAAAACAGAAAATAGCATAATGCCACCCTATAAATCTATGGTACGCCCACACCTTGAATACTGTGTGCTGGTCTGGTCAACCCATCTCAAAAAAAAAAAAATGTATTGGAACTGAAAAAGGTACAGAGAAGGGCAAGAAAAACAACTAATGGTATGGAACAGCTTCCCTGTGAGGAGAGATGAAAAAGACTGGGACTCTTCAGCTTGGAGAGACCACTGGGGGAAGGGGGGATATGATAGAGGTCTAAAAAATCTTGACTGGTGTGGAGAAAGTGAGGCGGTATTGTTTACTCTTTTACATAACGCAAGAACCAGGGATCACCCAATGAAATTAATAGGCAGCAGAATTAAAACAAACCAAAGGAAGCACTTCTTCACACAATGCACAGTCAACGTGTGGAACTCATTGCCAGGGGATGTTGTGAAGGCCAAAAACTATAACTCAGTTCAAAAAAGAACTAGATAAGTTCATGGAGGATAGGTCTATCGATGGCTGTTAGCCAAGATGGTCAGGGATGCAACCACATGCTCTGGGTGTCTCTAGCCTCTGACTGTCAGAAGCTGGGAGTGGATGACAGGATGGATCACTCTGATTATCTGTCCTGTTCATTCCCTCTGAAGCACCTTGGCCACTGTTGAAAGACAGGATACTGGGCTAGATGAACTATTGATATAACCCAGCGGGGTTGTTTTTTTATGTGCTTGTCCCCCAGAAATCCTAGTTATACACATGGGACCACAGAACCAGTGAGGACACAGTAACTCAAGCAGGGCTTTGCAGTGTGGCTGCTCACACCTGGGTGCTGAGTGTGCAGTGAAGATATAGATAGAGCAGTGGTTCTCAACCTATTTACCATTGTGGGCTGCATATGCAGCTCTATGTGTGTTGTGGACTGCATCCACAACAATCTGTATTTTACCAGTATGGCCATGAGGGTGTCACATGGATTGCAGCTGTGTGCTGATTGGGTCGAGGGTTGAGAACTACTGCCATAGAGAGACTTTATCCACCAGAACACTCTTTTCCCCTTTCTAACTTTAGATTGAAGAGGAGTTATGGGAAGAAGAATTTATTGAGCGTTGTTTCCAGGAAATGCTGGAAGAGGAGGAAGAACATGAGTGGTTTATTCCCGCTCGAGACCTCCCACAAACAATGGATCAAATCCAGGACCAGTTTAATGACCTCGTTATCAGTGACAGCTCATCACTGGAGGATCTGGTGGTATGTTTCCTCTCAGCTTGTTCTTAGATAACTTTGTTTGAAATTTTTTTTAAAAAAAGTCACCTTCCAAAAGACTCTAGGGCCTTGACAGGTCATTAAAATGGCTAATAAAAAAAAACAAACAGCAATAGCCAGTTATCAATAATATAAAGGCTCTCCAGCTCAGATCCCATATATAATCCAGGAATCTCTTTAACCTGATATACACATGTAGGGGAAAATACTAAAGTATTGGATACAGTACTGTTATCTTACCAAAAATGGTATGGAATGTGATAGTAGCTGAAGTTCTGTTGGATTGTCCATAGAATCGCATGGGTGTTTTACGTAGTCCATTGCCACAAATACTAGTGGTATGTGGGTATATATGCTGTTTGGCAGAAATCACTATGTACTCAATGAAAGGCGAAAGGTCGAACATGCTGACTGCGTGGTGTGTAATCCAGCAGCAGTGGCTTAATTCAACAACTCTTGTTGCAGACAGTCTGATGTACATCCAAACATCGTGTTAACTATCACAGAATTTGGCATGTTGGAAATAGACCCTTAGGACTGAAATAATACAGTCCAGATCTAGCTTGAGATGTGTTGGTAGAAAATTTTGAAAGAGATTACCTAGATTTTTATTGACTGTAGCCGGTATAATTAATTATTTGTCAGACCAAACTTTTTAAAATAGGTGGAGATGATCTTTTTACTTGTACTTAGGAGTGAATCTTTGCCAAGAAACCTAA
This sequence comes from Chelonoidis abingdonii, assembly GCF_003597395.2. Taxonomy (NCBI): domain Eukaryota; kingdom Metazoa; phylum Chordata; order Testudines; family Testudinidae; genus Chelonoidis; species Chelonoidis abingdonii. The sequence goes on along the minus strand of NC_133775.1, from coordinate 75,916,085 downwards.
ACCTTCTGCAAAAACCTAGTGTAAATCTTACTAACTCTCCTTATAAGTACTTGAAAGTATTTTAATGTCTGGGTTCCTAGAATAGAAACTGTTCTTAAATTTAGAAAGATGTTGAAATGAACTAAAAGTACCCAAACAAGTTTCAGATAGTGCCTGTTAGCCCAGAACAGTTAACTTGCAAAAGCAACTAATATAAAACGTTATAACTGACACTCCCAAAAGCAAGGGAACTACATGGCAGTGCAGAGACATACCATGCTGATACTTATTACAGCTGTCTAATGTCCATGACATCCAGTGCACACCCTCTTGCAGCTCCCCATCAGTGCAATGGCTATTGACCCATGATAGAGGTACACAGGGTACATTTAGTAATGTTGGACTTCTCTAGAGCAGTGGTTCCCAAACTTGTTTCCGCCACTTGCGCAGGGAAAGCCCTGGCAGGCTGGGCTGGTATGTGTACCTGCCGTGTCCACAGGTTCGTCCAATCGCGGCTCCCAGTGGCCGCAGTTCACTGCTCCAGGCCAATAGGAGCTGCTGGAAGCGGCGGCCAGTACATTCCTTGGCCCACGCCGCTTCCAGCAGTTCCTATTGGCCTGGAGCAGCAAACTGTGGTGACTGGGAACCTGTGGACACAGCAGGTACACAAAGTGGCCCAGCCCGCCAGGGGCTTTCCCTGCACAAGCGGCGGAACAAGTTTGGGAACCACTGCTCTAGAAATCCGACAGTAGAGAGAGAGTCATTGCTAGCCTGACATTAATGCTAGTGATCAACCACACGCTAACTGTGTGCCTGAAAAGTTCTTGTGCATTTGAAATTTCTTGTTAAAGATCAATACTTCACAATAAGCCTTGAAAAAATAAAATTGGCCTAGAAGTTACATATAGTTAATGTATCTGTCAGCTCAGTGACTCAAGATAGCAGACATATAACTGGCCTAAAATATCAAGTGGTAACAAAGGTGCTGGTGACAAAAACTAGTGTATAAACCACTTAGAGTTCAAATAAATTCATGCTTGCAGCCATCCCAGTTTCTGTTCTTTCTTTGTTAGGCAATACGTGGAAGTTGTTTGTGTAAAATGAAGCTTCCCTTGGTGCTGCTTATTGCCCACATGGAAGTTATTACATTCCTGAGTTCTCTGGAAATACTACAGGGTGGCTAATTATGAAATAAGCAGGCATATGTACTCAAGTATGGGTGTTAAGTATTCTATTTTGACATAACTCTTCTTTGAAGGAAAAACCAGTCAGTCAGTGGCTTAAAACTATTCAAATCTAGCTTCTAACATCAAGTCTTTGCTTATGTTGCATAACCAAATGTGTCTACAAACAGATATATAAGGTTTAAGATCATGTTACACTTGTCCAGAATCAGTTTGAATTAAAGCTCTGGTGCTTTTGGTGTTTTAGGGAGACTACAGGCTTTAACTTGCAGCTTTTCAGGGAAGAGACTGTCTCCTTAGTACTTATTGTGTTAGGCACTATACAAACGGGACTCTGATTTAATTGAAGCTTCTAGGTGCTTTTGCTGTTTTATTTTTGTTTGTTTGTTTGATTTTTAAGACATTAATAGCCCTGCTCTTAAGGTGTAGTGATGAGCAGATGAAGGGTTCTAAACCTCTTTGTGATTTTAATGTCTTCAAGAACTCATGTTAAATTGTCTCTGTCCGTCCATTTTAAACTTGTAAACTATGGCTATGAACAATGCTTTTCTCAGGAAAAGTGAGATATAAGTAATATTGTGATTTGGTTGTCTTTCTCCGCAGGTCAAGAGTAATCTGAATCCAAACGCAAAGGAGTTTGTTCCTGGGGTGAAGTACTAAATATGAGTAGACTGGGCCCTCTTTTGGTGGATGTAGCACAATTTCCACACTGTGAAGCCAGTATTAGAAGATTTAATTGTAAAAGCTCTCTTCTTGTCACTGTGTTACACTTATGCATTGCCAAAGTTTTGTTAGTCTTGCATGCTTAATAAAAGTGCTGAGACTGTTATTAAGTAAAAAGCTGTCAAAAGTTTAATGAAAACATAATTGGACCCTGGCTTTCTGTGAAGGAGACAGTGAGGTAAGAAGCACCAGTCAAGTTGAGACAAAGTACCAAATTTATGAAAACCTCTTGCAGACTCTGTTTTTTAACAGGATTTAGGATTTAACTAAGGATGGTCTGTTACTAAAACATGTCAACTGGTGTTAATTTGCACCTGATAATGCCTTAACTTCAAAATAAAAGGAAGGTTATCGGATCATTATGCAAATTAGCTAACTTTCCGTTTCAGTATTTTTACTAATGTTAATTTTTTTCCTTATAAAAAAACTTTACTTCATGCTCTTCTTTTTGAGAAGTGTGAATGATCATACCAGACTTCTACAGACCTGTGCAGAGTCCTAGATCTCAGCTACTGAACTAACAAACAAGCCGTTGGAAGAAATGTCCTGTATTTACAGTATATCGTGTTACAAATGTCTTTGTTTCACTTCCTAATTACATTTAAGGAGATGTTTCATCACAATTTCTTCCAAGAACTTGGCTACATAGCACACTGTCTGTGTAACTTCTAGCATACAACCTTAATCGAGCTGGATTTAACCAAGAAAACTTTAGCGTTAGTGATTTGAGTGGTGCTTTTCCCTTGCTTTGTTTAATCATCACTACACAATAGTCTACAGCACAACAACTTTTTTCTTTTAATAAAGCTAGAACAGTTTTGGCTTCTTAAACTTCATATTTGGGTAGGTTAAGCTGCCATACGTGTTCAGTGTGAATAGTGTTTAAGTTGAAAATATTGTAAAAAAATTATATTTTTTCAAAAATATTTAAAAAAATAAATAATAGTAGAAATGATTTGGTGATTGTCTCTTGAATATGCACCATACTCAGACACATTTGATAATGTGAGGGAATGAGGGGAATAATTCTACACTATCTCAGCAAGAATAATGCTTAAGGTTTTAATAAATGGTGCTCCTTGTAACAAGCTAGTCCAAAGTAATGATTTGAAGTTGGTGTCTGATTTACTCCTCCTTTCTTCATACTAGCATTTCCTTGACCATCTTCCCATAGGTACATTTTTCACCGCTACTAATGGCAGTTCAGCGCCCACATTGCTTGCAGCATTGCAAACCCTAGTGTAGACAGTGCCCAGCTGATGGCACCATTTGAAGGACTGTGGCTAAAACTGAGCCTTTCAGAAGCTTTTATGGTACAATCTGAGTCCTGCCACACTTTGGGTGTCACAGACAAATTGCACCTGAATGCAGCTGATAATGAAAAGCTATTGGAAGACACTGGAGAGGGACTTAAATCATCATTATGGGTATAGTTGGTAGCTTCAAAGTATCAACAGAATAGAGATGGATCCTGATTTCCAGTCAGGTAGCTTTGTTTAATGGTGCACTTAATGCTGAACTAACTGTCTTTGAGATGAACTCAAATCCTTTGTCCTTCTGCTTGTATGTACTCTTGACAGTGCCAGCACTTTATTTTAGAGGCGTTGTTTGTTTTCATTCAGATCTGGATTGGTTACTGCTCTAATTGTCAGAGTGTTGAGTAATTTATTCACACACTGGTATTTGGTAATCTCTAAGCACCCATTTGCAGTACTGATCAGCAGCTTTAATATTTACTACATTTAGAATGAGAAATGATCACCTAGAGGAATCTCTGGAGATTGGGGGGGAGGGGGGAGATGAATTTGACAATCTAGTATAAATCCACACTATTGGAGGCCATGCCCACTTTCAAGATATTTACAGATTCTACCAACCTAGTCCTGCTAACTACAAACTGCACCCACTGGCCTCTTCAACATCTGATAAACGCTGTCTCCATTTACTAGCCCTGTCCTCTCCTAAATCACCAAGGAGTTATTCATTCCCATTTCTAATACACTTCTAGTCAGGTCTGTAGCTGACTTCTTAAGGGACACAACAAAAACCTTGATCTCATCATTTCCCTTCTTACATTTCCTTTGCAGAATAATTCTCAGATCCTAATATCAGTATCAAATGTTAGGTGAACATGAAATGTGTCAAGTAAAAAAAAACGAAATGCCACACCACTAGGGTGTTTTTCCCCTGGGGTTCGGGAATAGGGTGAATTTCACCCCAGAAGAGTGCTCCTGCATTGGCAGCACCACTTCCTCCTCTAGCCTTCGTTGCCTTTGGAAGGGTCTCTAAACTCTCTGAGCCTAGACTTGATTAAATTCTGAGATGTGATGCTATGGGGGCATGTGGCTGCTAAGTGCTCTCACTTGCATATGCTATATGTAGGAGCCTACTAGTGGGTAGAGTAGTGATGCAACCAAGAATCTTTAAAATGACTTGGACAACAGAAAAGAGCGAACGAAGTATGTAGTATGAAGTTGATTGATGATATTCAAAGTGGCAGTGGGTGTCCTCTGGGAGCATTGCTAGTCAGTCACATAGAGACCCTCCCCTTTTAGAGCCTATCACTCATCAGCAAGGGAGCTCAGGCACACTTGCATGTCCAGTCACAAGCTGCATTTTGATATTAATGGCACTTCATCAAGGTCCAGGAAGGGATCAGCTTTGCATTAAACGTACCCATACTCAGTCCAGTCAAGCTGTAGTGCTTGTGCATCCCATTTCCTAGGGAGATGTGTTCACAGGTATGTCTTAGTAAGGGTTTCTTGCAGAAGTTTCCGACTAGGCAATTCTGGAAAGTGAGTGGGCGCAAAGGCATTATTCAACTGATCCGTGTTCAGAGTCAATCTCTCGTATCAGAGATGCAAACGTACTTATGTTAGCCCTGGAGAGCCAAAGCAGTTCAGAAAATGAGCTTGTCTATTCATCCTTGGGTATAATTAACAATTATTTAAGATCTAATTATACTTATGCAAACTATTGAGAGCTAGGTAGTTGCTCAGCTGTTGGTCCATCATTTGTCTAGCAGAACTTTCTTCACAAGATGGAAAAACGCTCCTTTACTCTGGTCATGAACTGCTGAATATGGAGGTCATTGCTACATTGAGGCTATCCATCGGAGCCTGTGCTACCAAAAAGTTCCGCTGAACCTCAGCCCATTGGATCAGGGATTCAGGAAGATGTTAATTAGCCTCTGTGCATGACAGATAAAGAATTCTAACAAATGCTTCACAAAAATCTTAACTATTTGTTGTCCATTAAATGGCAGTGTGGCAAAGGCCAAGGTAGTTTACACTCAATGTAACAGGCAATAGGAAAGACAGATCGGTGTAGCAGAGCTATCCAACATAAACTTTTCCAGGGTTACGTTGCGGGACTAGTGAGGCAAATATAAGGGGCAGTTCTCTCCACTGTCAATAAAAACACAGAAACACGTGATCTGGAATATTAATGTATCAAATACATTATCCCAACAAAAAATGCTATAGTGTCCATACCAAGTGTGTCATGGTGGCCATGCTGATCCAGATTAATCCCTGGTATAATTCTGCTGAAGTTTATGGAGTTACGCCAGAAATTAATTTAGCCCAGAATGTCTGGATAGCAGTTTATTACACATGGCTAGTTGAGTTGTGTAAAACTTGGGCTAGTTTTGCCTAGATTCATGAGCATTCTAGTGAATCTGAGCCAAGTTTTGAACAAATCTTAAACCAATTTGGGGTTAGAGTTGGAAACTGCAAGCGTTGGTTTGAAGTCAGTCCATCCACAGCTCTGCTGTTTTGGTTGAGCTGCTTTGAGGTGCTGGGTTTGACACACACTAGCCAGATGTACCATACTGAAGGCTTGTGCTATCTCAAAGAGTAAGCAGGCCACAGCTGTCACACATGCTTAGACCAAATGGACAGCACAGCATAAAAATGACTGACTCAAACTAGGGTATGTTGCCCTTTGTAGACTCCACAGGGACATGAATCAAAACTATGGGGGAACCCCTATGAACTGATCCCCAAGTTCTCCCCTCTTCAGTTTGACACAGCTCTTCAGCAACCTACAAACTAGAACTGTGGTACATCGTACCTAACTGGCACCGAATGACTTGTGCCTGTCACATTACAGGAGTCTTTCAGACCTTAGTACATATGAACAGGTTGTCTGTGTTATCTTGTATGTTTTCCATTGTGTCACAATTCCTTTTTGTTCTTGCATTAAATCCCTTGAAAACAGGGCATACTGGCACATACTTGAACCACTCTATCCTTTTGACCACGCTCATTCCAAATGGAAAATCGTAGCTTTTCAAATTTGTAGCTGTGGTTTTGTCTGCATGTGCTCCGGCCTTCCACTGAACCAGCCCACGCTCCTCCTGTGTCCCTGGGGAGAGCAAGAGATCCTGAGTGTTAGGACAGCAGAATAGCTAAAGAGCTTACTCATTCAAAGTAATAAGCCACTGGATGTAGTTCACTTGTCTGGAGAAACGATTGTTCCACAGAGGCTCAGACCATTGACTAGGCTGGTATCTTCCCTTCTGAAATGGCCAGGGCCTGATGCTTCCAAAAGGACAGAAAAATGTACCTGGCCAACTGTTCAATGCTCTACAAGGAGGTGTGTCTGGGGGAAATACACCCCTACCTTTTATACCTGAAAGCATGAGATTGCATTACCTCACTATCAATGGATGGGAGATGCAGTTAAAATGATCCTGAGTTCCCATGAGAACTCTGCATGCAGGAAACAGGACAGGATCAAGCTTGTAGTGCTAGCTGTCTTGCTAGTATTTGTAAGATCATCCCACCCTTTGTAAAAACAAACAAACTCTGCGATGGTGTTTGATCCAGTGTTTTTCTGCAGCAGTGAGTTCCACAGATTTAGTATGTGCTACAAAATATATCCTCATACTTATAAACATAGTACTCTTTAACATCACTGAGTGACCCTTAGTTGTCACAGAATAAGATGGGATATACAAGAAGGACTGATCAGTTTTACCTGTCATTATATTGAATTAATTACTCAATAGATTCCTCTCTAAAAGCTTTTCTTTTCCTATTATTTAGCATTTGGCAACCCCAATCAAGACTGGGCCTTATTGTGCTGGGGCCAGTGATACTCAGACTGAGGCTCATGAGCCACCAGTGGCTCTTTAATGTTTCTCCTGCCTATGATATTGAAATACTGATTTAATTAATAACTGATCTATGTTATTAACCAGTCAGGATGCTTTTACTATGTTATTAACCAATTGTTGAATACTTAAGAACATAAGAATGGCCATACTGGGTCAGACTAAAGGTATATCCAGCCCAGTATCTGTCTACTGACAGTGGCCAATGACAGGTGCCCCAGAGGGAATGAACCTAACAGGCAATGATCAAATGATCTCTCTCCTGCCATCCATCTTCACTCTCTGACAAACAGAGGCTACGGACACCATTCCTTACCCATCCTGGCTAATAGCCACTGATGGACTTAACCTCCATGAATTTATCTAGTTCTCTTTTAAACCCTGTTATAGTCCNATGTAGAATTCTAATAGCAGTGTAAGAGGTAAATTCTAATTTGGTAACATTTTTACTCAGTGTTCACTTAGCACAGTTGTAAATGAGAATACAAAACACCATATAGTGGCAAATCAGGTTCATTTATTCTAATGTTATGTGGATGTAGCTCCACTGACTGTTCTGGGAGTTACTCTGGATTTATACCAGTATGAATGATATCAGAAGCTGACACTTATTGTGTAAGCTGCTTGAGGTACAAATCGAGTCTCATGCTCATCTCTTAATGGTGTAAATCAGGAGTAAATCCACTGAAAAAGTTGCAGTGGTGTGAGTGAAATCTTTCTCTGACTCTGAAACACCAAGGCCCAGATTTTCAAAGGTATTTACATGAACCTTTTCCAATTGCAATATCTCATTTGAAATGGGATGACCACATCTGCATGCAGTTTTCAAGATGTGGGCGTACCGTGGATTTATATAGAGGCAGTATGATATTGTCTTGTCTTTTTATCCATCCCTTTTCTTAATGATTCCCAACACTCGGTTCACTTTTTTGACAGCCATTGTGGAATTATCCACAATGTCTTCCAAGATCTTTTTCTTGAGTGGTAACAGCTAGTTTAGACCCCATCATTTTATATGTATAGTTGGGATTGTTTTCTAATGTGTGTTACTTTGCATTTATCAACACTGAATTTCATCTGCCATTTTGTTGCCGAGTTTTGAGTGATCCTTTTGCAGCTCTTCACCGTCTGCCTGGGACTTACAAAACAACTCAAGATACTCATCTGCAAACTTTGCCACCTCACTGTTTACCCCTTTCTCCAGATCATTTATGAATAAGTTGAATAGGATTGGTCCTAGGACTGACTCTTGGGGAACATCACTAGTTACCCCTCTCCAGTCTGAAAATTTACCATTAATTCCTACCCTTTGTTCCCTGTCTTTTAACCAGTTCTCAATCCATGAAACGATCTTCTCTCTTATCCCATGACAACTTAGTTTACGTAAGAACCTTTGGTGAGGGACCTTGTCAAAGGCCTTCTGGAAATCTAAGTATATTACGTCCACTGGATCCCCCTTGTCCATATGTTTGTTGACCCCCTTCAAAGAACTCTAATAGATTAGTAAGACATGGTAAGTCATTTTGCTGTGAAACTAATATATATATAACTAGTAAATGAAACAATGAATTGACACAACTGTGGCTCTTTTGTGCAATGTTGATCACTGAATTGACTCCTGAACCACTGGGGTCTGAGTATCACTGGTCTAACTCTATTCAAAAAGATACAGGCTCTTATTACATAAAAATCCTGCTCTACCTCCAACTACAACCCTGGATCATTGATTCTGCCAGAAGATAGTTCGCTAACACAATTAATATAGCTTAACCTCTCCAGCCAGGACTGAAAGCATAACTAAAACAATATATAACCAGACATGCACAAAGTGACTCAAGCTGCTGACAGCACCAGTGCATTGTAAGGCCTTGTTGTGAAAGCTTGCAATGGCTGTACCTGGAATGGTGTTGTCCAATATGAAGGCAATGCAACCCCCAACAAACATTTCTGTTGTTAACAGCACTGTTAATATCTGGTCCACTTCAGGAACACCTATAAAACATGCAGAATGTTACACCGATTAACACGGAGCACTGGGTGAGATGCTACTATCGTCTGTCTGAAAAAGAAAATCAGACTAGCGTGTATATTTAAAGAGGACTGGCTGTTTCCCACCAATAAACACCAGTGATGCCGGGCAATAACTTTGATTATGACTAAGGCATTTGTGGGCACAGATTAGATTAAATTGATACTCAAAGACATCTATCTTATCTACCTACCTTCCTGCCTTCCCTCTTCATTCTACTTATATGAGCATCTCAGGCCTGCTGACTCAGTGTATGTGTTATCTCGTATCCCATTTGTCCAGTTTGTTTTATTAGAGTTCCTAAAAATCTAGTTTACAAAGCACACCAGGTGTTGAAATACTGAGAGTAGCTATAGGCACATATCAAGAGAGAGAAGAGACCAACAGCTGCAAACAAAAACAAGCTAACTAGGATTTAGATCTCATTTGGAGCAGGACAAATGCCCTAAATTCCTCCCACCCCCCGCGCCGCATTCCTGTGGAAGCTATATAAAATTCCTAATGTCATTCCATCATCATTAAGAATTATAATATTGATAATCAGTTGTACCATGCATTAGCATGGTGCTCAAGAGACCCACATTCCTATCTTTCTCGATCCCAAGAGTCCAGTAGAGTCCTCCATTCACTGCAATACTAATAGGGGATATAAAGCATGTTTTGAGGCTTTCATCCAGAGACACATACCTGTGTTAATGGCATTGGGGCTCGAATCCAAGTAGTTTGGCAATGTCAGCCCGAAAAACATTGCAAATCCCAGAACGAAAAGATTGCGGGAGGAGTTCATGTCAACGAACTGCAGGTTGGAAAGGCCAATAGCTGTGATCATGCCTGCAAATGTGCAAACAGAGAAAATGCAGCCTTGTTACAGACACAAAGGGTCTGTGTGCATTCCGGGTGAGGCAGAGGTGGCCACCTGCTGAGTCATTGGGACTGAGAAGCAAAATATTAGGTACCACTAAAGCCATATCTATTCTGAAAGTTGCACCGGTTTAACTATGGGTATGTCTAATGCTAGGAAGACTATACTGGCATAGTTACATCACTGTAACTATACTAGCATTAACCCATCGCATAGACACAGGCCACATCGACAGAAGGAGTTTTTCGATTGGTGCAGAAACACCAGCTCCCTGAACAACGGTAGCTATGGCAACAGAAGAATGCTTCTGTCGACGTATGTGTCTACACTGGGGGTTAGGCTGGCACAGCTTGTCAGTAAGGGGTGTGATTTTTTTCACAATTCTGATTATGCTATGTTGATTTAACTTTGAAGTATAGATCAAGCCTCAAAGTGTGATCTGAAGCTGATTGAATCAGACCGGTGCAAACACCTATGTGGACACTCTTAATTTGATTTAAATCTGGTTTATATCAACTTAGCTTAAATTGATTCATTACCAAGTTAAGCTAAATCAATATAAACCAGCCTGAAATTGAAGTAACTGCGGTCACACTGTATTCTGCACCAGTTTAACTAAATCACTTCTGAAACAGATTTAAAGTTACACCAATTTGACTTTGAATATGGACAAGGCCAAAGGCTGCTATAATGCATTGGCAGACCCACCGCTTAGGGTCAAGAGACAAAAGTAGAGCTTGAATGATAGTTTCTTACGTTTGGAGGAAAACTTGAACCCTAGAATATAGGTAGTAGCTGTGCATCCCACTGCTACCCTCCCTGTCCCCCGTGATGCTAGGTAGCTGCAATTCTTTTGTTCACTGTAACTGATTCTGAAAGGAAAGCAAGTTCTTTAAGTGGAGAGCTTCAGCGCTAATGTTGATGGGCACTGGGCAGCCAACCCTCTTAGGCAGCATTGCAAATCTCAGCCTGGCTCAAGCGCTATAAGTCACTTTTAGGCCAATCAAATTTAAATGAATATATTAGGAAACAATTGGTAGGAAAGAGGACTGCAATTTAATGCTAATTTTGCCTTGACACCCTGCTGATCACATTTATCAACATATCTTTATAGGTATGTTACCGGATAATGTACAGAACATCCCTCCGAGGATGGGGTCAGGGAGAGAGGCAAACAGAGCTGTGAACTTGCCGACGGTTCCCAAAACAAGCATGATCCCAGCTCCATATTGCACCACTCTTCTGCTGCCCACCTGTAGAGAAAAACCAGCAGCAAGGTGAAGCAAATTGGCTAGAGTCATTCCAGGATTAATAATATGTTACTATTATACAGCTCTGTTCATCCAGAGATCTCAAAGCACTTCCCAAAGGAGGTAAGTATTGTTACGGTGGGAGACACCAGATGCTTCTGTGTAGGGTAGATCTCACAGTTTCAGAGTCCAAGCTCCAGGCTGAGTGGGAATGTCTGTGGCTGTTTTTAGCACTATAGTGGGAGTGCTGCAAGCTTGAGTCTGTAGACTTAGGCTCTGAGATTCACACCTCCAGGGTTTTTGCTGTGTAGACACCCAGAGTTTTATCAGTTCCTTTTCTCAGCATGCAAACAAGGGGACAGTCTGTGAAGACCTGCTGTGTTGTTACTAGGTTTGTGATACAGTTCCTTTTGGGGGAGTTGTTGCAAGCAGGACAGGAGTTGCTCATTGCCTTACTCTCTCTAACATAGTAGGAATTTTTGTGGCAGCATTGCTCTCCGGGAACCAGGCACTGGTGCTTGGCCTGAGAGCCCTGAACATGGTTTTTCTGGGTGCTGTCTGTGACCTCCTCTGCTCAAGGACTGAGTGACACAGTCTAAACAAACATGTGGCACTGACAATATACCCAGACTCCGGCACTGATTTCTGGGTGACAGTGGGTTAGGGAAACTGAGATACAGTGAAATGAAGTGATTTGTGCAAGCTCATGCAGTGCCTGAGACCCCAGATCTCCTCACTCCCTGCTCAGTGCACCAAGCTACGTCAGACTTTAGAAATTAAAGAGGGGGGGGATGTTTTGGTTCATGGGGAGAGACTGGCATGCCGGAGCTTTCGCTATGCGCTAAGCACTATTCATTAGTCTCAGTGGGGCGTGCTCTACCCTGCATTGGGTGAGAAACACAGCAAGCCTGAGCCCTTCTGCAGCATCTTCCCTCCACTCTTAGCCCTGCCACGCTCCTGTGATGTTTTATCCTCATTTCGGGCCTTGGGGAATGGAGGGGGCTGGCTCAAGGTAACAGAGAAAACCTGTCACAGAACAAGGAAGGGAGCTTGGACGTATAAATCCCAGGCAGTGCCCCGACTACGAACCACCTCCCTTCTCTGTGAGCCAGTGTCCTGCACAGCCCAGCCTTTCTGTGTCAGAGCAGCCTCCAGTCGAGCTCTTTCACGGGTGAGGTTGGTAACTCTCTAAAGTGCTTCCTTGGAACGCGGATGCAGGCCCTAGGCCACAGCTGGACCCGGGTATTGTTATACTCAGCATTTTTATTTCACAACCTTCTCTCTGGTTCTGGAAAATCGACTCGAAAAGTCTCATGTGTTTAGGACGCCCTGACCTGGCTCCCACAGTGCTTAGGCCAGGCACTTCGGGTGTGCTACTCTGCAATTCAAATCTCACAGCTGGCCCAGGCAAGCTGACTTGGGCTCACTGCTGTGCAGCTGTTGATTTCCAGCTTTAGGCTGCAGTCCGAGCTCTGGGACCACCCCCACTCACACCTCACAGGGGGGTTGTGAGGATAAATACAGGGAGTGGGAGGCACTCAGACACAAGAGGGGACAGAGAAGCACCATAGATAATTAGACTTACTGACAGGTGCCCAGGGACAGAAAGTGAACTCTGACTGCGAGGCAAGTGGAACCAGGCGGATTCAAGGTCTCAGGGGCAGAAGAGGCTGCCCTCTCCTTGCCACGGCAATGTCATAGAGGGGCTATTGCAGACACACTATAGAAACACAGTGACCAAGAAGGTCCTCAGGGCCAGCATCAGAAACTAGACAGATCCTGCACTAAGCTGGGCCTCAGGCCCAGATGGAGCGGGAATCCCAGAACGGAGGTTTGGCTGCTGAGAACGCTCCAACAGCTGCCTCAGACCAAGCAAATCTGGGGCTACCAACGTTCAGCAGAGCAGCCAGGCCAGTGCACTATGAGGGAGAATAGGCCAGAGTTTCTGCTGCTTCAGTTCTACAGTGCACGCACAAAATGGCATTAAGCTATCACAGCACCTCCCTAATTCAGTGCCATCTGGGTGCAATTTAGAGCAGCCCCAGTACTGCTCTAAGTTGTGTCAGCCTCCATATGCTGTTATCCCTTTGCCTGATCATTTGCTTTCCCAGCCCATGACCTACACCAGGAGCTTGGAAAGAGCTATTATGCCAGCTCTGTGCTTGCTGTAGAACCCCCTCCAGCCGCAGGAGCAGAATATTGCATTGGCTGTTTAAGTCCTCTTTATGGCTTAGGAATAGCATCATACAGGGGCTACATCATAAGAAAAAAACGTGGGCCATGGTGTCTATGGATCTATGAAGAGTTTTATAGCCTGAACCCTGCACCCTCTGTTGTACCCACAAAATAAGCAGGATGCCAGTGGAAGATGCTGATATTCTCTGCAGCCCAGGTGAGAGGCAGGTAGCTGTGCTGGGCACTGGCTGCTCAGTCCAGGTGCCGAGAGCTTTACAGTGATCCCACCTGACTCAGCACAGAGGGGAGGTGTCCAAAGAAGCTCTCTGGCTGGTACCTTTGTGATGCCCAAGACGCCGATGTTGGGGCTTGAGGATGTGGAGCCGTTGCCCGTTCCCAGCAGCCCAGCTATGATACAGGAGATCCCCTCTGTAAAAATGCCTCTGGAAACAGACAAGCCAACCCAAGAAATTTCATAAGAACGACCATACTGGGTCAGACCAAAGGTCCATTTTGCCCAGTATCCTGTCTACCAATAGTGGCCAATGCCAGGTGCCCCAGAGGGAATGAGCAGAACAGGTATCATCACTAATCTCCAGCCTCTGGCAAACAGGCTAGGGACACCGTCCCTGCCCATCCTGGCTAATAGCCATTGATGGACCTATCCTCCATTAATTTATCTAGTTCTTTTTTGAACCCTGTTATAATCTTGACCTTCACAACATCTTCTGGCAGAGAGTCCCACAGGTTGACTGTACGTTGTGTGAAGAAATACATCCTTTTGTTTGTTTTAAACCTGCTGCCTATTAATTTCATGTGGTGAAATTTCATTTCCATCGCATTGGCAGCTCTCAGGGCAGCATTTGGAGAGGCAGACTGTGTGCGGCAGACACAACCTCCACCGGCGGGGGTGCAGACAGGCAGGGCTGTGGTGGGAGAATTTCCAGCCAGCGGCTTCTGCAACCTTGTGATGGGAAAGGGTGCGGCACACGTTGCCACACCCGAGGCACTTGCACAGCATGTGGCATGTTCTAAATGCTTGACAAACATGGGAGATGGGGAGCGTTGTCCAGTTACCACCTGGGAAGGCTGAGCTCAGCCAGGTTATGGATGCCAAACGGTAGCCTGTTATGGGGGTCAAATTTGGGTGCCAAATGGTGGCACCAACAGCCATGTTTCGGCAACTACATTTCCAAGGTGCTGAACCTGCAGCTCCAGCTGCCCTCATGGGAGCTTTGGGTGCGCAGCCCCTTAGAAAGCCAGGCCAAAGTTACTGAGGGGCCAAACGCTGGGCATTGAAAACCTGGCTAGCACAAGTGAGCCTAGAACTCAGGTGTCCTGGCTCTAGGGTGACCAGATGTCCTGATTTTATAGGGACAGTCCCAATTATTGGGTCTTTTTCTTATATAGGCTCCTATTACCACCCACTCCCTGTTCTGATTTTTCACACTGGCTTTGTGGTCACCCTAACTGGCTCCCACCCACTGCTGCCCAGTAGGAATCGTCTTGCTGTGGTGCAAACCCTGTCTCTTGCACAAACCCCTGAGTGATTTAGAGGGACGGGTGAGCTGCTCGTACTGTACCTATTAATGGCGTGGATGGGTGGTGCCGGAGCCCCCGCCAGCTTGGCGCAGGCGTAGTAATCCCCAATGGACTCGATAATGCCAGCGAGGGTAGCGCTGAACATCCCTAACACAGCTGCTGCTGTCACGGTAGGCAAGCCCCACTGACCTGCATCAGGCAAAGCAGAGCAAGGGATGAGCTGCCTCGGGCATCTCAAGCCCTGAACGTGGCCAGGCCCGCTCAGGAGCTACTCTAGGACCATGCCCTGCCCGACTCAAAGGGCCAGACACAGGGTGTGCTGGCAAAGGCTGCTCAGCCCATTATCCTTCTTACAAAGTGCACTGTGGACTTGTGCGTGGCACGGGTGACCCAGGAAGCCCAAACACAGCTGTGGGGCAGTGGGGGTGGGGAAGCTGCAAGCCCCTAAAGCCCTCCCCCAACACACACACACTGGGGATATGCTTCTGCTGCTGCAGGTTGCTCCTTGAGAACTGCCCAGCTTTCTTCTCTGCTCTGGTGGTGCAGCCAGCCACAGAGGTGGTGCTTGTGCAGGAGGATGCCAGCTCAGGCCATGCCTGGCCAGCCTTAGTGTTTTTTTCCTCTGCTCCCAGGCCACCCACTCAGCTGTGGGAATTACCAGTGGACTCCTCTCCCTGCGAATCAGTACAGACCCCAATGGCCCAGCACAGTGCTGTGCACTAGGGGAGGTGGTAGAGGGTGATCTTTTCCCTACAGCAGCTTCTGCTGAGTATCTGGTTAGGGGAAAGGGTCATTTCACTCCCCTAGTCTGAGCTCCAGCATGGGGAGCAGAGTGAGGGGGCAAATTCTGAGGATCAGTGGAAGATACTGAGCAGGGGCAAAGGCGCCCTAGCTCCTTGCCTTGTCTGGGGAAGCATGCAAAAGTGTCCTGCAAGCTGGGCTGGTATGTGCACCAATGGCAGGCAAACCTGACTTGTGCACTGCACGGAAACGCATGTACACTTCTGCAAACACTTTCCCTGATCCCTTATGACTAGACAGAGCCAGTCATGAGAGAATCTCACGTTCACTCACAAGGATACGGTAGGCGGAACCAGGGAGCAATTGACATGATTTGCCCCCTGGCGTCTGTCCTAGCCTTGTAGCCATATGCCTCAGCATCGTGTGGGAAAACATCCGTCAGTGTTAAAATATAGCACAGCAGCCACACCACCATGATAGCCAGGATGATCTGGGGATGAAAAACAGAGGCCCAGGTAACATAACTGTCCAGGCACATGGAGCAGCAACACCCCCGGAAGATGGATGGGAGAACTGCTCCAAATACAGCAAGAATTGCCCACCATGAAGTCCCAACCCCCAGCCTACACTAACAACTCCAGGACCATCTAAGACTTCTCAGAGATCCCTGTGCTATGGGACTGCTGAGACCAGCACGGCAACAGCAGAGCTTGAAGTTAGCACATCCAACCCCACAGTTCAGTCCCTGTTGAAGAAGTTCTCTCAGCCCTTAGCTGTAGCAAGACCCTGCCACACAGTGGAATAGTATCCAGTCCATACTCTAGAGGGCAGTGGTAACACCAGCGAACGCACCCACCCAGGACAGTATTTTGAGGTCTGGAAAAGTTCGGTTATCTCCAGTCTTTTCCCCATTTATTTCACATTTCCAAGTATTTCTGCTTTCCTGGGTTCTGGCCAGCATGGTTAGTGCCAAAATGCCACAGCCATGGCCACGTTTTCTGACTTTCCAGCCCAGCAGTAAGTGCTAGCGATTGCTAGCCCGACACCACAGCCCCAACACAGTTACTGGTAATTAAAGAGGACAGGACCGTCCATACCGGGAACATTTTGAAGATCTGTAGCCTGAACACAATACAACCTTTCCCCCATTTGTACCCAGGCAGCCGAAAGGTCACATTTCGCAGGTACTGGGCAAATAAAACAATCAGAAAAATGGATCTATTGAAAAGAGAAAAAAAGCCATTAGGACATCCCTAGGAAATGCAGAAGGGGAACTCCCTGAGGGCCAAACTGCACCATTGTCCAGAGATCGTACGCTCTCTGGGCATGGGCCCATCTTTTTGTCTGCATTTGTGCTGCACCTAGTGCTTGGTCCATGACTGGCGCTCCTGGGCACTACCATGAATAATATTAACAATAATGTATTTGAACCCAAATGTTTTTAACCAGTTACGGGCCAGTCTATGCAAGCCAGTGTCCATTGGGCTATGCAGAAATGAGGAGGACAGATTTGGTGTATGAGAAGAACATACAATCCATGCTGGTGTGGCAAACATGCTTGTGGGTGCCAGTGACCAATTTCCCCATTCATCATTTTGTGTCTGCTAAGTTTGGAGTTCCTGTTGTTTTCTGAGAATGTGTCACAAGTAAATGGTGAAGGATAATCCCAATGAGGTGTTTGCCTTACGTATGTTTAGTTGACTGGAGTAAGCTAATCCACTGTTCACTAGCTGGGTTACAACAGCAGGATGTATTGGGTGCTGAGTGGACCTGGTCAGGAATTTTCTGTCAAATGTTCTTTCCTGCAGTGGCTGCAAAATCAAGATATTTCCAGAGGAAATTTTTTTGCTTTTCTATTTGGGTCAAGTCCAGCTGAATCAAAACATTTTGGTTGATCAAACTGAATCAAATGTTTTGTTTCGGGACAGTTTGACGTTAACCTGTGTTTGTCTGAGCTGTGGTGCGGCCTCGTGGGAGTTGGAATTTGGGTGCCTCGTGCCCCCATTTTCTTCTATTGGCCAGACTCCCTGACTGGACTGTATCTCCCATAATGCATCAGTTTCCCTTCATGCTGAACTGCCACAATACCGCTTGAGAGTCTCGTGCCCCTGATGCATTATGGGAGATGTAGTATGACTAGGGACCCTGGTCTATAGAGGTTAATGGAGACATGAGGCATCTGAGGTATAGCTCCCATGAGATACTGCTGCAGCTCAGTCACACACAGCTTAGTGTAGAACTGAGCTGAAATATTTTGACATGTCCAAATAGAATTTTTTTCAGAACATTTTGATCTGCCAAAATTGTTTATATTTCAGCTTTTCATCCTAATTTGGAACAAAAACACAGGTTGAACATTCATGGTATTTTCAGTCAGCTCTGGTACTTAGATATGGTGCTGGTTGGTGTCCTATATGCTTCTTGGATAGACAGACACACAGTCAGATCAGTTATCAGACAGATTTTGAACCTCGCAGCCTATTGAAAACTCAGCAAAGCAATGACTAATGCCATCTGCTCTTCCCGTCTCAACCTTTGTCCCCTTTTTTTGGCTTGAATACTCATTATCAAGTGATCTTGATTATGAAAAACCAATTGCTGTAAGTTACATGGAGCAACACTGCACGTTTTCCATGTGAAATGTGCAAATGTAGGCAAAACTCCCATTGGCTTCAATTAGAGCAGGATCAGGTCTATAAGGCAAACCCCACTGCAATCAGCAAATGCGTCTGGGGATGGAATTTAACCCTGAGCTGGGGGTTACTTGGAGCGTAAGGGCCAGATTTTGCCTCCAGATATGCACACCCATGAGAGTGTGACACTAAGTGCTAGCAGCATGTCACTCTGTGAGCCCTGTGGCTGGTCTCTGTATGATAAGCAAGGAGCGTACAATACTGCAATGCCCCAGTGCGATCCTGCGCGGTCCCCCGCAGCTTGGAAGATTGACAGTCCTATCAGGGAGACGGTGGGAGTGACGGTGAGAGGTCCAATGTAGCTGAGCAGTGCTCCTGGCAGCCCCACAAGCCCGATCACCACTTCCACCAGGCTGGACACGATGATCGCCCCTTGGATCTATGGTGCAAAAGCGGGGGAAAGCATGTGAGGTGTGTAGATGTGGTCAGTTCAGAGCTGCCACACGCTGCCAGGCATCTCCACCCCCGCAGGTGCTACAGATAGGGATGAGCCTGGCGGCCTAGTGGCATTGGCATGGCTCTGACCTTGGGTGCTGAACCTGGCCCCCCCATCCCTGGAGCTGTGGAGGCAGCACATTCTGTCCCACATGGGCAGAGAGCACCGTGGGGCAGAATGTGCTGCAAGGGTTTGGCCCTTGTCCACAGGGAGTAATATTGTGCTGGGGAAGGCTCCATCATGGAGGAAGGGAAAGGAATAAAGAATGGAAGAACCTTGGACTGGGATGGGAATGGGAATATCCATCCATCCATCCAGTCATTACATATACCCATCCGTTGGTCCATCCATCCATCCGTCCAGCCCATGCTCTTCACAAGTTAGAGAAGGTTGGGTTGAACAGCATAAGGGGACACGCCAGTATCATGCAAGAGCAATTCTAAACGGCTGCATCCTGGTTCAAAGAAGAACAAATGACTAAAAACATATAAAATGTGTCTTGGGTAAAATGAAGCTGACTAGTGAATAAGCCCGGGAGCTGCAGTCAGTCCAGTCAGATGATGTCTGGGAGGCCACAGGCCAGGCCTCTCCTGTTTGAGTGCAGCGCGAGAGCTGGAACTCTTGTAGCTGCTGTAAGGTAAGTCCTCTAGTTTGGTTAGAAGATTAAACCACTGGATAATAACTGCATTTTACACATTGTAAAACCCAGCAAGTCTCCACCATGGCCAGGCAGCCCAGTGATGAGCTGCATTTTCTGGGTCTTAGCCTACTTCCCAGCAGGAGATGCTGTCTGGTGTCCACTTCCTTTGGACACAGGAATTTCCACACTGGATCAAACCAGGCATCTATCTAATCCAGGATCCTGCCTCTAGCTGGGGCCAGCACCACCTTCTCCATAGGAAGCTG
The DNA here is from genome assembly GCF_003597395.2 of Chelonoidis abingdonii. NCBI lineage: Eukaryota > Metazoa > Chordata > Testudines > Testudinidae > Chelonoidis > Chelonoidis abingdonii. Next base: position 75,896,446 of record NC_133775.1, on the reverse strand, counting down.
CAGGGAGACCTGCAGTGGGCTGTTAGGGGCTAACCAGCCCCATGGGAAAGATTTCTTCTAGCTCTCCATAGTTAGAGGCTGGCTTATGCCCTAGAGCCTAGAGGGTTATGTCCCATTCCAAACTGGATTTTTTTGCACATGGGAGCTTCCCGGGCTGAGGAAGGATGGTGTCACTTAGGTATCTCTCCATCTGTCAGCATAGACCTTGTTAATAACAATACAGGGCTCTTACATAGCCCTTTCCACCAGCAAATCTCAAAGCACTGCACTATCCTATATGTATTTATCGTCCCACACCCTGTGTGGTAGAGCAGTGCTAGCCCCATTGCACAGCTGAGAACTGAGGCAGACAGACTAAGTGACTTGCCCAGTGTCATACAGGAAGTACAGGGCAGAGCAGGGAATTCAGTACAGGTCTCCCACATCCTAGCCCAGTGTCCTAACTAATAGGCAATGCCTCCTCTCCATTGCTCTGCACTGAAACAGACCCCAGCACCATTCACAACTATGGTGCTACTGGCATGTCTGAGCACTGACCTGAGATGTGTTTGAAGGTATTTCTCATTGACCAATCAAGTGCACCCGACCATGGCTAGAGTCACCTGGAGGGCCCTACTGCTTGTGCTCCTTGGTTGGACATGACTGCAGAAGCAGGGGGAAATTGTTGTGGCTTGCACGGGACAGAAGTGGCACCTGCACTTTGCACTGGCCCCCTGCACAGGGATGAATCTCATAAACACCAAGGTGCGTGGCCCTAACACAGCTGAGATGTAAGCAAGCTTGGTGTTTGTCTGGGGGAGTCTTCTTTCCCGTCTCCTGGTGAGACAGATCCTCAGCGGCATAGTCAGAAAGCACAGCTTACTTCTCTCATCCTCGGGTGCCACACGTGAGACGTGTTCAGTGGTAACGTCCAATTGCCGTAGATCTCCTCTAAGACACGAAATGAGGCTGTTAGACGCGTGGGGATAACACCCCTCCAGGCCCTGCCCCCTAGGGCATGATTCACTACTGCACTAGTCCTGTTTACACTGGTGCATCTCCCTTGAAATCTAGAGACCCTGCTGTGCTGGCACCATGTACCCACAGAGTGAGGGCCAATCCCTGTCCCAAAGAGCCGTCCTGTACCCTCTTCGTCCAGGTGAAGGGTACATCTGCCCTGCAGGTAAAGGTGGGATTGTAACACTGGTATCATATCTGAGCGAGCTTTAATCTTCCCAGCATGGGCAACAATAGCAGTGGAGATGCAGTGGCCTGGACCGGCAGCCCAGGGATGTACACAAGGGTGCCGGAGGGCTGGTACTGGGATGGCTAGCCTATTCCAAAGCCTGCACCACCATGATCAACATTACCCATGCCAGCTGGATTAAGGCTAACCCTGGCACGCCTAATGGTGCTGCAATCACACCTTCATTTTCTGTGTAGACGTGCCCTAAATAGACCAGTGTGGGAGGGGAAACAGAGGCAGAGAGAGAGAGGAAGGAACTGGCTCCAGGTCAGGGAACTGGGCACAGAGCTGTGGCCTCCTGGGCTGGTGCCCTTACCTACTAGACTATACTACCTTTTGATAGTTGTGCTTCAGCCATGACACTTGGCACATGACACTGAGAATTCTCTCTCTCAGGCGCTTGGCTGGCTGTTCCCCCTCACAGGCTCAGCGTCTAACTGACACCATATATGGGATAAGGCAGGAATTTTCCCCAGCTCAGATTGGCAGCGACCTTGGCGGGTTTCACCTTCTTCTGTGGCGTTGGAAGCAGGTCGCTTGCCAAGTTCCTCTGAGTATTTCTCATTTAATTAGTTCCCTGCCACTGCAGGGGCCTCGAGCACTGGTGTACCTCAGCCCCGCCTAGTTTGTGCCCATACTAGAGCTGTCTCCTATGGGCTTGGTCCCCTTTTGGTTGCTGGGATTAGTGTGCAGGTATTGAGTGGGGTTGTTAGGCTAATATGCAGGAGATCAGGCTAGTGGAGGTCTTGTAGGCTCCCTCTGGCCTTAACTGCTATGACCCTGTTGTACCCTTAGCTATAAGGGTTGTACTTGGAGGGGCTGTTAAGTGACTCATGGGCTTTACCACATGACCTGGATGTAAATGAAGCTTCAGTTACCTTCTGGGGGACATTTCCATTTCTCCAGGGCCAGGATGGACTTGGCAGGAATCAGAAAGGCTAGTGCGCTTGCTTGAAACAGGGGGAGGCTGCATGAGCAAGAAGGAAAAGCCTCATTTGCAATCGCCCGCCGCTCTGCCTCGTCTTCAAAACTTCCTGTGCAATGGTTCAACAGGGACCAACAGCCAAAAGAAAGCATGGAGAACAATTGCCATAGAGTGCAACCTACCGGATCCCCAGCGTGGTCTGGATCAGCGTGGTGATCCCGACGCAGGTGAAGATGGTGCCGATGAGCTGGCTGACTGCGTATTGGTCCTTTCCCACACACAGGAACTCTGCCAGGAGGAATGGGACGGCGATCGTCCCGCTGAAACAGGTCAGGTAGTGCTGGAGCAGGGAAGGTAAAGGAGTCTTTGGTTAGAGCTGTCGGATGGATCTGAGAACCCACCTCCATTCCCAGGGAGAGTGAAGTTCGCCTCTGCACAAAGCCATGGTACTGTTTAAGTTCCAATGTGCTATGGGACTTAAATGGTGCACTACGACTTGTGCTGGATCTCTGAATGTCAGGGATTTGCTCTTGCCACTGTTAATGAGACCAAAACTCAGAGTCATGTATAAGGTCATGTGGTATAAGGAAAACTGTATTAAAATTGTACAGCGATCACTTTAGATGTTCAGTGGTGTCCTCGTCCTGCTTGCAGGCTACAGAACTCTGTAAGGAAGTGTGTGAGCCACTGTCAGTTTGCACCAGATAATGAGTAATACCTGTTTTAGGAAGCAGCCTGCTTTTTCTCTGTCTAGTTTTTTTTCCTTTGTGTTGGTAAGGGACTGGATTTTAAGACATAAAGTGGTGTTACATTGCACCCTTCCAGAAAGATTAAAAACCATAGAATACACTAACTTCTCTGTGTGTGTGTCATGACCACAACAGGGCACTGGAAACAAGAGCGTGGGGCAGTGCGCTCTGATGTCTCCTTCCTTACCTGAAAGCCGAGCAGGATGCAGAGGTACCATGGGGGCACGTCTTCAATTTTATAGATCATGTCGAATTCTTTCTGGTCCCTCCCTGTGCCTGTGGCTTGGCGCTGGAAATGGAGAAAGGACGATTTCAGCAGCAGCAGGGGCAGAGAGCAGAGGTTGGCGGTTAGGCTGAGAAGCTTGACAGAAATCAAATGCGAGCGGATTTCCTTGCTCCCCCAGACTTGGTCTCTGAAACGATTGCCCCAGTTCAGGGAGATTTGACACATATCTGCTCTGCCCCGGCTGTCTTGGAGTAACATACTCAGCCAATCTGTCCTGAGAGCCCTCAGGCCTGCTGCAAAGGCCACATTGCAGCTGGAGCCCCCAGCTGAGAATCTGGCTGGCCCCTCATAAGGAGCCCACATTGGAGCAATAGTTCTGTCCCCAGTGCAGTGTATTCCTACTCCGTGCCCAAAGCAGGAGAGGAAGGGAACTTAGTACCACCTCGCCCCACCTCTCATGCTCCCTTCAGATAGTGAAGGGCTATCAGGGAGACGGGGCTGCTTTCTCCAGTGGAATTCTGGCTGGCTCCTGCATAGGGGTGACAAACAATCTGTTTCCTGCCCACTCATGCACAGCCCCCCTGAGGCCAGCTCCAAACAGCCCCCTGAGGTTCTGGGTGTCACCACTCAGACCCAGCACTGGCGTCTCCGGTTCCCTGAAGCATCTGGTTCCACTGCGCTGCTGTTTTCATTAGCCACACATTCATAGGGCCAGTGTTCAGAGCAGGCCGGGATTACCCAGCATGCACTGGGTGGACTTGCAGAGGGCCCCCATCTCAAGGGAGCCTCCACCCACAGGAAACAAGGCCAATCCAAGCTGGCGTGGTGCTGCGACACCAAGCGCCAGGTCACAGCCCCGCGCGCTCCAATCATGACAGAGGAGCTGCTGAGCCAAAGCTGAGCAGCGCAGGGCTGAGGCGGGCAAGGGGAGTGAGCAGAACAGGGTGGCTGTGATCAGGGAGAGCTGCCCTAGCTTGGGATGCGAGCAAAGTGCTGAGATGGGGGGAGGGGGTGCTGGTGGCCAGGAAGGTCCCGGATGCGGTGGGTGAGGGGCTGGGAGTAAGTGGGTGGATGTTGGGTGAGCGGGATGGAGGTCAGGGCTGCTGGGATGTGTGGGGGCTGCCAGGTTAAGTGGGGGCAGATAGGTGGAGCAGAACTCTAGTCTGAGGAAAGTGGTGGGCCCCCTCCCAATTTCCAGAGTGCACAGGGCCCCAAAACTCGGTCAGTTGGGCCTGGGTCTCACCCTGTGTTACCCCATGTGCTACCTGGCAGTTCTACAGCTGTTGGCCCTTTGCCTGCTGTTTCCAAAAGCTCTAGTGTTTCCTGGGCAAAGTGCAGGCTTGGCATCTGAATTTCACATGCAAGGGGCAAAGGCCTCTGCAGGAGTGTCTCCTCTCCCGAGGAATGCTGTGCATAAGGATGTGGTGCAGAGTGGCAATCCACAGGGAAGAACTGCTCTCCTCTAATCCCACCAACTCATTGGTAAGGGCCCAGCTGCTAGAGGGTTTTTGCCCAAGAAGGGAGCTCCCAGTTAGCCCTAAACTCCTGCAGCATTCCCTGTTGCTAGTGGTGTCCTGCAGGGATCTGTTCTCAACCCAGCGCTATTCACTATCCTTCTCAGAGCTCTGGAAGGAGAAAATTATTGCTGGTAAGATGGGCAGCGGACACACAAATTGGTGGCGAGATGGACCAAGGGCAGTTATACATCACTTGGTAAGCTCAGCTCATTTGACCAACATGCCTTTTGATACAGCCAAATGCAAGGGATGAAGAACATGGGTCACACTTAGGAGAAGGGACAGGAGCCTGGAAAGCAATGATGCTGTAGAGGACTTTGGGGACAAAAGAACTGGAGCTCCGAGTGCGATTCTGTAGCTAAAAGGGTGAGTGTGATGCTTGGATGTGTGAGCAGAGCCATATCGAGTAGGATTAAGGAGGTGCTACTATCTCTGCACACGGCATTGTATACTGGGTCCAGTTCTGCCAGCCACATGTCAAACAAGATGTGGAGAAATTGGAAAGGGTGCAGAACAGAGCTACAAGAATGGTGTGGTGTCTGCCAAGCCTGCCTTATAGCAAGAGACCAAAGAAGCTCAGTCTATTTAGTTTGTCCAAGAGAAGAATAAGAGGAGAGTTGATCATGGTCTATAAGCACCTGCATGGGGAAGAGATTTCTGACAGCAGAGGGCAGAACAAGGCGTAACAAGATCTAGTGGTTGGAAGCTGACACTAGACAAATGCAGACTAGTAACAAGATGCCAATTTTTCAGTGAGGGTAATTAACCATTGGCACATTTGATCTGGGGATGCGGTGGATTCTGACTCACTTGATGTCCGTCAATCAAGACTGGATATCTTTCTAAGTGAGATGCTACAGCTCAGCCAGGAATGATGGGCTAGATGCTAGATGCAAGCCTCACTGCCTGGGTTTTCCAGCCTGGGTTATACAGAGGTCAGACCAGCTGATCAGAATGGTCCCCTCAGGCCTTGGAATCTGTGAATGTAGTCCCCTGAAGGCCCAGGAACAGTTGCCAAGACCCAGAGAAAAGATCCTCTGCTACCACCAAGCCTCTGGCTTCACTGCCCAGATCCAGTGCTTCATCCCCAATCCTCCCGCTAGTGTTACCAGCCCCAGTGATTTTTGACTCTTGCAATGACAGCTGGTCACAATACCTGTCCCTCCCTCCAAAAAATTTCAAATGAAAAATCTCCCTTTGAACTATTTTGTTCAGTTTTTTTTATCATCTTTATTAGGAAAATTAAGTGAACTCTTGGTATGTCAATTCAGTTTTTGAAAAGTTTCTTTAGATGTGAAAGGGTCATTGTTGTTCCACTCCTCCCACTCCCACCCCCCCGTTTTGCCATTGAGTGAAATAAAACGCCACTGACGAGGGTTATTTCCTCCCCTCCCTTTTTTCACTCCATCCCTTTTCAAAATGTCCCTGACTTTGGGAACGTCACTGACCAACAAAAAGGAAAATAAAGACCTGCTGTAACTCTGCCACATTCCGCAATGGCCTCAATGTTTGTGTTTCAGAGGGGAAGGGACGACTCTCCAGGGAGCTCGGAAAATACCCGGCGAGTCAGTGGGCTACAGGAAGGCTGCGGCAGACACCAATGGCTGCAGAGGAGAAGACTCTCATACCAAGCCAGTGGCACTCCACGGGAGTTTTTCCATTGATGCAATGGGCTTTGGACCCAGCCCCACCACTGTGCTGAGACAGGCCAGCTGCTACATGAGCCAGGGCGGGGGACAACAAAGAGACAAGGAGATAGGGTGGAACGAGCCCACAATGAGCTTTAAAGACAAGGAGTGTCACTTTTTTAGGGGCAGACTGTGACGTGCTCAATGCGCCCACAGTGCCCCCCTTCCTCGCCTGTGGCGGTTGCCTGTATCGCAGCTGGCAGCAATTGTGGGGCCACTGCCCGCCCTTGCACCCAGTTGGGTGAAGAAGGGGCGGCAGGGAGGCAGTGGGTAGAGCCTGGCCAGAGACATCCCCACAGCATGCTAGCTGAGCCTGCAGTAATATGCACCAGGTAAAGGGCTGGCACAGGTTGCCTCTTCCATGGAGCCAAAGAGGGGCAGTTTGTGATTCCTCAAGTTCCAGCCTGGTCCTTGGTCTGCCCCTAGGGCAGCGCAGCCATATGCCACCCCTTGGTCAGGGTTCAGTTGAGCCCCTAACCTAACAATGGACCCCTCCCTCAGCTAAAGCTAGTGGCAAGCTGCAGTCTCAGCTGCCTGGCATCCTAGACAGAGCACTGGTCTCACCTTGTCCTCACTCTCCGGCTCCTTCGCATATGAATTCTCAGTGATGATTTTGGGGATCCCCTCGTGTTGGGCGGAAGCTGCATTTCCGTTCTGCATTTCCCCGAGGAACATGGAAGACAAAGCAAGTCACTGCTTAGAGAAACTGCTGGCGGAAGCACCATCACCAGGAAAATAAAAGATCACAGCACATAACAGGCAGTGCTGACTGGAAGGCTGCCACTGTCTCCACCAGGCTGGTGGCTGTTGCTAAAAGCAGCTTGTCTGTTTTGGGAACCCAGAGAGACTCACCACAGGACTGGGGAGTGAAGAATTGGTCTTTGTTCCCCACGCAAAGAGCAGCCATCACCATCCAGTCTGAGTGGCTTTGACTGACATTACAGGGAGCAGCAATGTGAGACAGAACAAATGGAGCATCTAAGTGAGAGTACGGTGTGTGTGTCTCCTCTGTGACATGCTGCAGCGATGCTGCTCACACAATGGCTGCTGGCCTTGAAGCTGAGCAGATCAGGCTTTATCTAAGTTGTGCAGCTTTAACTATATGGGTCTAACGTTATCAGAGTGGTATAGTTAAAGTGGTACAATTCCTCAATGTGGATGCAGCTAAATCAGTATAAATGTGCTTATACCAGCAGAGCACCCCCGTACAGGAAGGGGAATGAGCAATACTGGTGTAATTGCATCTACTCTAGGGTAGTGCCAGTTTAACTATATCAGTGAAAAGTCACACTCCCTAACTGTAATAGCTATATCAGTCGGTGTGTAGGCCAGGCCTTAGAAACACAAAGGTACAGTACAGAGAAATCAAATGGCAGTTACATAGCTACATAATATCCCTCCTTACAATAAATTAATGGATTTAACAGCATAGTCACCACTTGTGTAGCACATTCAAAGACCTTTACAGAGCACTAGTTAAACCCCAGAGCACCCCCAGGAGATAATAGTGCCTATCACCCCCATTTTACAGGTGAGAAATCCAAGGGAGAGAGGTAAGTGACTTGCTCAAGGTCACCCAGTCCATTGGTGTCAGGGCTGGGATTAGCAGCCAGGAGTTCCTGGTGCTCAGATCACTCTCCCTTCACTGGTAACACTGACAGGGTTTGGATCATTGCTATAGAATACACTAGTGTTTAACACCCCTCCCTGCCCTTCCCCACCCCGCCAGGGGAAGGTGGATCTTGAATAAATGCTACATTGCATTGTAAAGGGGTCACACTAAAGCCTTCACAGGCCCAATCCTGCAAAGGGCTGAGCCTGCTGTGGGGTGCTCAATATACTTCACACCCAGTATCTTCAGTGGCAGCTGCATGCACTCAGCAGCAAGCAGCATCAGTCCCTGCATTACAACATCCTGTACAAAATAAAGGCAAGTTCCTTGCAAATTTACCTGAGAAAAAACCGAACAGTCCTCAGTTTCTTGAATCCCATTTCTCCGTTTGTGGTTCTTACCCTCTGGGGCCTGGATTCCAGCTCTCTTCTCTCCTGGCACCTGACTGAAGGGTCTCCTAACCTCCAGTCTCGGCCTGATTCTTAGAACCTCCCAAGGCTTTTGCTGAGTCCGTGAACACATAGTGGAGCTGCCAGCGTTCCCTGGGCCATGTCGAAGGGGGGAGCTGCCCAGGGTGAGGCAGGGCAAGGAAAGGAACCAGCAGCGATAAAAAGGCATCACCTGAACCTCATTCATTCTGACTATTAAGTCACATTTTGATGTCAAGTGCTCCATTCCTTAGTGGCACAGCGGAGTCACCCCTCACTGGGGGCCAAGTCGCTTCCACTTCGCTTCTATACAGATGGCGAATGTTTAATAAGTCAGTCCAAAGGGAAGCACTCTGTGAAATCTGGCTTCCAAGTATGATCAAATGATAAGTTGCCTTTAACTTCAGACACAAGTCTAAGAAAGAACCTGTGATCGTTGCTCCCCTCCCCTTCTAACAACCAACACAGATAGCTTGCCACCCACTTCTCAAATAGTTACATCAAACACTGGTAAGCAAGGAAATGGATGCATTTGGGGAGAGGGAAAGGGAGGGAGTGAAAATATGGTAATAGCAAACAACATGCTCACCTTGGTTTGAGACAAATCTTCCGAACTGTTCCCCATTCTCCTGCAGAGTGCCACTGGGATTTCCAAGGGGACTTTGGAGAGTGACGCTTTTTATGGTCATGGGGAGGACTTTAGTCAATACAGCCGACATTGTTCATGGAGTCAATCTATAACTACGGTTATTGGCTGCTGATTGTGAAAGAAATGAGAGCTGTGTTTTTAAAGATAATATATTAACTCCATTAATTATGCTTGGCATTGCAGGGGAATGATCAGCCTTTTCTAAACTTATCGCTTTTTTCACAGCTCTTTTGTGAAAACATTAGAGAGCTGAGTTACAGTGTAACTGACTAGTTCATAAATGGACTGAATTACAGATTGCACTAATCAGCTTGTCAGGTCTGATAAAGGAAGCAATATCCTGCTGAGCCAATGTATCTGTGCCAGCTCTCGGACTCTCTGATGGGTCAGCGCACTGAAGTGCCCCCAGAGGCTCTTACATCTACGGTTGGTGTACATTCATTGGTCAGGTAGGTGTGGTTTGGAAGTAGATCCCCCCAGATGTGACGTTCCACAATGCTGTGGGTGTTTGGATCTGGGGTTTTGGTTCAGACCCAGCAGACTTTTCCAAATCCGGTCAGAACACCCCCGAACATCTGACACGTGCTGAACGCTGGACAGGCCACCTCTGGATAAGCAGTTGTTCCATGGCACTTCCTGTTACAGAAGGTGGAACCTGGACAGGCAGAAAGAGAAATAACAAAAGGTACTTGGCTATTTTAGACCCTAAAAGATGACTGCAATCAAGTCTGGATCTTAGTGCTCATGACACCTTGATGCCTTAAGAGCCAGTGACGGGAGGCAGGGGGACGTCTTTAAAGTGGGCCCAACATGGGCATTTCAGGTCTGCAGACACCACAGCTGTTTTACAAACAGATACGCCATCGGCCAGAGGACGGCCTCAAACTTTGGGGCAAGTCAGCTCTGGATCTGGGTTCTGATCCCAATGTCTTGGCTTGGACCACGCAGAAATGTAGTAAAAATCACGTGTCTTTCCCCTCACCCCCTCCCGCCAACATAATTGGCTTGGCAAACATTTCTAGTGTAGTGGCCTGTATCTCACAGCACCACAGACTCTTCCTTCTCATAAAAGCATTTCTCTCTTGCAATAGCTAACCCAACAAAACTCGTGACTGGGTGGAAATCGTTAGGAGAGATTCACCCCAGTTTATGTTTGGCACCAGGCCCTCAGCTTACCTGCCTGGGCCCCCAGAAAAGTGGCACAGCCCATTTCTCAGGGAGCTAGGGCCACACACTCCTCCCAGAGTGACACACTCTTAAAGGCACAGCCTGATAATGCTGGTTCTAATCTGTTCCTAGACCTCAGCAGCTGAAAGAAGATGGAGCTTGGCTGTTCTCAGTGGTGGCAGATGACAGAACAAGGAGTCATGGTCTCAAGTTGCAGTGGGGGAGGTTTAGGTTGGATATTAGAAAAAACTTTTTCACTAGGAGCGTGGTGAAGCACTGGAATGGGTTACCTAGGGAGATGGTGGAATCTCCTTCCTTAGAAGTTTTTAAGCTCAGGCTTGACAAAGCCCTGACTGGGTTGATTTAGTTGGGGATTGGTCCTGCTTTCAACAGGGGGTTGGACTAGACGACCTCCTAAGGTCCCTTCCAACCCTGATATTCTATGAGTCTATGATGCTATGATGAAAGTCGGCACCATCATCCTGCTGTTTGGTGGTGCTGATCCAGTTCCCACTAGCTAACCATCCACCACCAATACAGTAGATAGGCCAAGAACTAAATGTGCTGTGCAGAACAAACTCCCCTTTCACACTGGTGTCTCCAGGCCAGAGGTGAGGCACAATGGCTGGGAATATGGAAGATGCTTGTGCTGCCACTGTCCATGCTGTGAAGACCCAGAGTCATTGGTCTCCAGGGCTGTCCATCCAGTGTCTTTCACCATCTAAAGCTCCAGGGTGGCAGGAGGCTGATGGGAAGGTGTCAGCAGCTCCAGTGCTTGTGCAGCTGTTGGAATAAAATCTGTGTACCTGTGTCTATCCACAATTCACACAAATTCTCTCTAGTAGCCTATTAGTTACAAAGGTTGCTATGAAATTAAGCATTAACTGCAACATCAGATGCTAAAGAATGTTTGCTGATGGATGGGGGAGCTAATGTTTTCCAAGAAAGGGAAAAAAAGTGATCCAAGTAACTATAGGCCTGTTAGTTTGACATCTGTACTACGTAAGGTCTTGGAAAAAATTTTGAAGGAGAAAGTCGTTAAGGACATTGAGGTCAATGGTAATTGGGACAAATTACAACACGGTTTTACTAAAGGTAGATCATGCCAAATCAACCTGATCCCCTTCTTCGAGAAGGTGACAGATTATCTAGACAAAGGAAATGCAGTAGATCTAATTTACCTCGATTTCAGTAAGGCATTTGACACGGTTCCACATGGGGAATTGTTAGTTAAATTG
>NC_133775.1:75879422-75883639 GCF_003597395.2 Chelonoidis abingdonii | reverse complement strand
TTGTTATAGAAGTGGATGGGTAGGGTTCTGTGGCCTGCTTTGTGCAGGAGGTCAGACTAGATGATCATATTGGTCCCTTCTGACCTATGAGTCTATGAGTCTATGAGTAAGTCCCAGCTGATGACAGGGGCCAGGACTCTGGGAAAGGGCAAGGTGTCACAGGGTCCACTCACTACTAGGGCACCTCCTCCTGGCTGCTCAGAGGACCAGCTCCTTCTGGATCCAACACCCCCTTCTGCTACTCATTCACACACCTTGCCACCTCCCTCCGTCTCTGTGTGTCACTCAGGAGGCTCTCTCTTCATGGCTTGGCCCTCCAGCCCGGTCACTATAGTTCTCCCATTCTGGGGTTGCAAAGTCCTATTGGACAACAGTCCCAGGCAGTCTTCTGCTCCACTGTCTAGTTTGCATCACTTCTCACCCGGGCCCACCCTCTACTCTGGGATCCAGTCCAGGGACCCTATGTCTAGCAATTGTGGTCTGCTTTCTCCCAGACCCTGCTGCTATTGTCCTGGACTCCTTCCTACATCTTCTGACTCCTCTGGGTTTACAGCCCAAACTCCCTTCTCCCAGGGGGTGATTGCAGATTACTTCCCCTGAAGCCCCTTTCTGCTGTGAACTTCCTTGCTTTATACCAGCCCCACCTGTTCCTTCTCAGCTGGGCTCCATCATCAATCAGCCTTGCAATCCCTCGCTCCCCTCAAGGTGCAGCCTGCTCTGCCTTGTGTGGAGTGGACACTCCATCACACACACAGTGGAATTAAGTATCAGAAGGGTAGCCGTGTTAGTCTGGATCTGTGAAAGCAGCAAAGAGTCCTGTGGCACCTTATAGACTAACAGAAATATTGGAGCATGAGCTTTTGTGGGTGAATACCCACTGCCATCACAAAGAGGAAACCTAGCTGTTGATACATCCAGAAGGATGGCAAATGTGGGATCTGGGGCAATGATGGGCTGGGCTGCCCAGCTGGGAATTCTGTCTGAAATGAGAGAAGACCCATGGGTAGCACTGCAAGGCCCAGTGCTTGAATGGTGGGAAACTGACCAGAGCAAAGCACTTGAGAATGACCCTATAAGGGCTGGTCTACACCAGATTTTGTACTGCTGTAACTATAAGCAGCAGTATAACTGCATCCACACTGGAGGCTTGGAGTTATAGCGCTACAAAGACCATGTATAGATAAGCCTCAAAGTACAATCCTGTGCTGGCAGGGACTGACTTGATGACCCAAGACTTCTTCTCCATCTCTAATTTTTGGTGGCCACATTATCTCCTACATGGGGAAATGCCAAGCTAGGGGGCACAAAACTACCAGAGTTGCTCCAAATCATTCCCTGAGAGGCTGGGAAGAACAGGGCTCTGGCTGGGGTTTGGCCCCCTAGTCCTGTAAATGTTGCTAAGTCCTGCACAGTACTTTGGACACCCGCAGAGGCCAGAGCCATCTGCATAGAGGCCCAGTGCTTTTGGGTAGCTTCCTGCTCTGCTCCCACAGCCCTTGGCCATGCTGCCATCTGCTCGCTGCTGGTCACTGTCCCTGAAGCCACCTGCAGAGGTCAAGTGACCCAATGCGAAGTGACACTGCACAAGGCAGTGCTCCCCCACCTGCTTTGCCCAGCACTGCTTGGGCTGCACGATGAGAAGAGGAGTCAGGACTAGACTCTCAGAGATATTTAGGTACCTAACTCCTTGAGCATTCAGCCCTACGGGACATGGTAAGACTGTACGTGGATGTAGTAGCTATTCTCATGTAGAATGAGGAGGGATCTTGTAATGGCCAGGAAGCATATTAGAACTTGACTTGACTTAACTAAGACTTTGTCTACATGGGAAAGTTGTACCAGTTACAGGGCTATAGTTATACCGCATAGCCAGCCTCCTGTGTGGACACACTTATTCTGGTATGAGTGTCCACAGAGGGAGTTATGCTGGTAGAATTATAATGGTTTAAATTCACACCTGCAAAACCTTCCTATGTAGCCAAAGCCCTAGGGCCTTATTCTTCTCTCATTAACACTAGTGTAAAACAGAAGCAACGCCATTGCAGTGTTACACTAATAGAAGGGGGAGCAGACTCGGGCCCTCATTTTCAGTTTGATGTCAGTTCTCATTCCCTCATACAGCATGGGTAAAATTTTCAACAGTGCGTAAGTGTCTTGGGAACCTAAATCCAATTTGCAAAAGTGCCTAATTCCCTTTGACTCTTAATGAGTCCCAGACTCCGAAGTGACATAGGCACTCTGGAAAAATGTTACACTTTTTCTTTTGGTTTTTGTAAATAGCTCTTTAAAGGGACAATGTAAAAAAAGTCAGCGTATGTGATGAGCCCGACAGAGGCTCTGCAAACCATCTCATTTCATGAACTGGTTGAGCTATTCATTATGTACAGCATGAGTTGTGCCATCAGATCCTTTCTTGGTTAGAGAACGGTGTATGACTCAGTCTAACTTTTTTCTAATGAATGTGTTGGAGTGAATAATTTTCAGACCGTAAGTCGATTGTGAACAGTTCACTCAGATTATTCGTTGTTTGGGGCACGTAGTTGGTCACCAAAAGTCACATGACATTGTTCACATTCCCTGATTGGAAGAGTGAACCCTTTTAATCAGCTGCAAATGGTTGAGTCATTAAAAGTTGTTTCATGAAAGGCTAACGAACAACACGCTTTACAGTGTGACTTTCCAGATGCGCATGCGCTTTGCTAAGCTGGGAAACTTTTCAGCACTTGTGAACATTTCCAAAAATGCCTGAACGTGCACAAGCAGGAATGATCCAGCCAGGTGCTGAGCGCCTCCCATGCCTACTGACAGTAATGAGAGCTGAAGAATGCTGCTCAAGGACGTGCTCAGCAGTACACAAGATCAGGCCAGATCTCCCAGAGTGCTCAGCTCCCACTGTCCTGAGCCTTTTAATAAGCTAGGCCCATGAGTAAGGCTGGTCAAAAATTTTTGATCTCAGCAGGTTTTTGACAGAAAGTTGAGTTTTCAACTAAACATTTTTTTCCCCCAAAGTGGCTGCTTTCCATGGGATATTTTGAGTTTTCATTGAAAAACTGAAAACCAAAACACTCTTTGCTTTTCAGCCAACCTTTTTTGATTTTTCAACGCAATGTCAACATTTTCAAGTTTTCTTTAATTTTTGTTGCATTTTTCTGGGGCAAAATAAACCAGCTTTCAGACCATAACGTTTTATAAACCAAACCATCTGCTGAAATAACAGCGCCATTCAGCCCAGACACTTGGCCAGCTAGAAATTAACACTGTAAAGCAAGAACCTAGAACAGGATCGGAACAGCATATTAAACACACAGCCTGCTCATCAGACTGTAGCCTGTGAGCCACAACTGGAAGCAGTTAATAACTGGAAACATTCACAAAGGAATGACTCTCACTGTCAGAAAAATCCTGCTGTGCAGGAAGAAGTGAACGAAGTTAGGTGGAAAAGGATTGAAACTTCGCTAAGTGCTGGGAAGAGAGGGCAGCAGGGTCACCTGTTGAGCCCACAGGCGATGAGCAAAAGACAGGCAGCTTAACATTAGATCGAAATAACAGGGGAAGAATAGCCAGGGGAAAACAACTGATCATACAGTGAGTAAAAGGCCCCCAAATGCATTTAAAACCCCTCCACCTAAATAAAGACAGAAAGTTTCCATAGTTACTTAAGCCATCAATGTCCTTGTGCTCAGTTAGGGTGGGGGAGGAAACACCTTAGCACTGCCAGACAATAAGCACTAGCCCACATGAGGGACCAGACTAGAAAGAGATTTTTCAAACCACCTCAAACATATTTGCACCATGGGGTTGACGATCATTGAAATGACCTTCTGAGACTGACTTAAAGATGTGAAATACAATGGGAAATGATGGGCCATCGATTTATACTCATATACACCTCTACCTCAATATAACCTAACCCAATATAACATGAATTCAGATATAATGCAGTAAAGCAGTGCTCCACGAGGGGGGGGCGGGGCGGGAGGGGCAGGGCTGCGCACTCCTGTGAATCAAAGCAAGTTCAATATAACGCGGTTTCACCTATAATGCAGTAAGATTTTTTGGCTCCCGAGGACAGTGTTATAGACTCATAGACTCATAGGTCAGAAGGGACCAACCGGATCATCTAGTCTGACCTCCTGCACAAAGCAGGCCACAGAACCCTACCCATCCACTTCTATAAAAACCCCTAACCTATGTCCGAGTTATTGAAGTCTTCAAAT
>NC_133775.1:75822869-75874438 GCF_003597395.2 Chelonoidis abingdonii | reverse complement strand
AGGATCATGTACATGCCGCAGCTTCCACATCCAGTCATCCTCATTGTGTCTTTCACTGCTCCCTCTGTATCAGTCATGGCCTTCTCACTTTGTGCCTGGCAATCCAGGCCACACGCCACAACACGGACCTCCTAGGAACCGGGCTCCTGGCGCCCCACTGTCCTCTCTTTTCTCTGGCTTGTTGGTTACTCTGCCTTGGTCTCCCCTGCAACCGCCCCCTGGAAACTCCCACTGAAACTCCCCTGTTAGCAGCTCTGTTCACTGGCTCCTGTGCCGCTGCAGCTGTCTGTGCCACTGCCTGAGTGCCTGGCTACTTATATAGGACCCCTAATCAGGTAAGCCCCGCCCCCTACTCAGGGCTCAGCTGCTCTCCCAGCACACAGCCCCTAGCAGCCTTCACACACACTCACACACACACAAACTATACAATACAATCCACAAACTACAAAAACCTGAGGTGTAGTTAGTAAAAGGCATTATTTATAAAATGCTCAGCTAGGAACCTGAGGAATTCAACAGCAAACCTACATATGCCCCATGACTCAATGTGGGAAAGGAAGTCAACAGGATCCATGAGGAGTCGGGACTTCTAAAAATCAGACTGGATGTAACTATTTCAATATGCTGAGCTTATATTAGATCTAGTGGGCAGATCCTCAGCAGGTGGACGTTGTCAGAATGCCACTGACTACAGCCCAGCTCCAACAGACTTTGCTGAAGCTATGATAATTTACACCGAGGATCTGCCACCATGTGTTTCTGGCATTGGATTGATATATGGTATGTAATTATCTATGTGTGTTGGTTTATTTTAGGGTTGCCCATAAATAATTGCTGGGCTAAGAATATGACTTTATTCTTATAAAGCTGCCTAACTGTACATGTTGTTTTGTTATGACAGGGTTGCCTGGATTTACATATTGGTTTGTTATTATTTGGATGCCTGATTGTATATGTTGGTTTGTTATAGACTTGCCCGGATGTACATGTTGGTTGTTATTATTGGGTTGCCCAGATGTGTACGTTGGTTTCTTATTATTGGGTTGCTGGGACGTATGCAGGGTTTGTTATTATTGGGTTGCTCAGACGTATACGTTGGTTTCTTATTATTGGGGTGCCTGTCAGCCCTGCGGGGTTACGGGAATTGATCTTTTTTAAGCAATAACAATGATATAAAAGAGCCTGGAAACATTTGTTTTTTTGGGGAAAGTCCAGAAACGTCACATTGGTCTCCTTTGATGGTCAGTCGGCAGGCCAGGCTGACGGCACACACTCGTCAGCTTAGACCTATTTGCCAATCTTGGCTGAGCAGGAACAGAACTACAGCTCACTCTGCAGAGCCTTCACTTTGTTTGGGCTTTTGCGCTGGGTGTTGCTAAGTCTTGTGCAGGCTCTGTGCTCTTCGAAGCACAGGAACTCTGCCAAGGCAGCCGGCCTGCGTCGGTACTCCTCGTAGATCAGCTCTTCCCCAAATTCACCCAGGTAGCTGTGGCACAGCTTATATAATCTACAAATACAGGAGAAACGGAAACAGGAATTCATGTGATTGTTATGGCAGGTGCCAACAGGTGGCGCTGTCACACACAGGATGACAAGTCGTTTGTCGCAGCATGTGAGCTGTGCATGGAGATAGAAGCAACGTGGCGTTGTGATCTAGTTTCTTTATGGGGAGCTGTTGCAATCATCTAGGAAGTTTGCTCTCTGCCTTAATCTCCTAAGCTAGAGTTGCTCACTGGGGCTGAGATTTCTGCAAGAGGGGATTGCCTGAGTGCTGTGTGTGAGCACCGTCATTCCTGGACTGGCACAAAGAGTGTCAACAAACAAGTGACTCTACAACAATATCCAGACTCAGGGCCACGGATTTCTCCACCAACCGGCATGGCTCCGAAATCTGCTACTGTTTGGCACAAGGTTGGCAATGTTCACCATGGAAAATGGGACTCAGGCCCAGACTCTTCAAGGTATTTAGGCATCTAAGTCCCATTGGGAGTGAGGCATCAAAACCCTTTTCAAATCTGACCTGGGCACTTCTGCAAACATTACTCATGTCACAGTGCCAGGCTGGGAGCCAGGCGTGGGGAGCATGCTCAGCAGCTGCCCTCTCTCCTTTGCTGTTCAGCAGGAAGTGGGGGCTCAGGCTGGTCCCTGCATGGGGAGGCCCCGTTTCCATTTCCTTTGGAAGGCACTATTAATAAAGCCTAGTTTGCCACTGGCAACTCATTTAGCACCCAGAAAAATAGCCAGTTGGCTTGCAGGGGGGTTGTTCCTCCCAAAAACAGCAGGGAATTGCATTTGGTATTTCAAACTTTGCTATGCCCCACAAGGCTACTCCTCCATTAATAGGCTCCCCAGTCCCCCACTCATGTTTGCCTGGCTCTGGCAGTGGGCTTACCTTGCTGGCCATGGTCCACCTGTCATCATCACACTCACGGTCTCCTGGTTCTTCAGGCCAGGCCCTGCGAAGCGTTTCACTCCCTCCACTTCTTGCACTCCATAGCTGGCGACAGAAAGGGGACATCACAAAGTCACAGTGATGGTCGCACAAACCCCAAGCCCCCAGGGGAAGGGGAGTGTGAGACCAAGCAGTTGGTGGTTGAGGCCGGTGATGGGAGGGCAGCCCAGGCCTTTCCTCTGATTACATGAGGGGCCTGTGAGCAGGAATCTATTAACCCCCTTGTTTATGTCCCTGTTGTTACGTGTCACTGAGTCTTGGGGATTTGCCTGCCGCTAAATAAAACACCCTGCCTGAGTTTGGCTTGAAAGTGAACTTCAATCAGTTGCAGGGCCGGGCTGCAAAAGCCCAAAGCCCAGAGCTGAGGCCTCAGGAGCGGTGGAGATGGGCAACTTCAGAGCTGAGTGGCACAGCTGGCCCCTGCCTCCAGGAGGGACTGAATTGCAGCCCTGGATCCCTGTGCTCTGAGTGCTGCTGTAGGGCAGGGCTGAGCCTCACACAACAGGTCCCTCTCCAAGGGCAGGGCTCTGTCTCCTGGCAGCCGCGGGTGAGCTAGAGGGCGTATGGAGGGGCCACAGTGTGGCTGGAGACCGTAGGCAGGGCTGTGGCAGTCAGCCAGGATGGGGAGCACACACTGGAGACACACCTTTGACAACTGTAAGGGCGCTGCCGCATGCCTCCCAGTCTATACCCAGGGCGGGAGGTGCAGCTCCATCCCCACTGCCTGCTGGAAATCTCATACCTGCAGGGGAGACAGGAGGGAGCTGGGCCTGGCTTGCCCAGGGGGCAGGAAAGGGGAGCTCCTGGCACTCTCTCCTCAAATGAGGTCCTGAGGCACTGTGGTCATTCGAGGCCCCAGGCCTATTTCCCAGGAGCAGGGCTAGCTGTGTCATAGTGGGCCAAGTTTCAGCAGGCAGAAGAAATTCCCCACCCATCTTGCAGGACCCTGTACAGTGCCTGGCTTCCTGGTGGCTCTCACATGGGGCTGGTCACATGACAGCAAAGCCCAGACTTGCCCCTGGTGAAAGGAAGGATGGGCCAGTGGTCAGGGTGCTGCCTAGGACTCAAGAAACCCAGTGTCAGTTGCCTGGGCTGTCTCTGGGGCGGCAGAGCCCCAAAGGAGTTGGCTCATCCAGGTCTCGGAGTTTGGGAGGGCTGGTCTGGAAGCTGGTGGCCTGGCTCATGGGCTGGGCTAACACTCTGAGATGCAGCCGCAGGCCTGCACTGTTGTTTTGGTCACTGGTCAGCTCACCAGGCCCAGGGGCCAGCAGAGCCCCTCTCCTGACCAGCTGCGATCCAGGCTGACCGAACAGCACAGACAGCCTTGACTGCCTGGGTCAGGTGTTCGGGGCTGGGACATCAGGCCAGCCAAGACGGCAGCCACCTTTTCCATTGAGAAAGGCCAGGGAGCTGCTGCCTTGAGTGGGGAGACCCCAAGGCTGAATGATGCTGGGGAAATACAAAGGCTATTTCTCTGTCACCAGCCTGCTCGGGCCCCAGTGCTGCCAGGTGCTGAGCACCTCTGGGACACACTGTTCACCCAAGTTCCTGGCGTCTTCCAGATGCTAAGCACCTTCCAGGATCCCAGTGCTGTGCCTAAGGGTCCATGGCGCCAGGGGCTGTGCCTAAGGGCGGTTCCCCGCCCCCCCATCACCCTTTGATTTGGGCTTGGAGCACAAAACTCCCCCATCTAAAGAAGTCCCGCTAATCCAAGACCTGCCTTGATCATCTGTGCTGTCTAAATATGATCTCCCCAGAGCCATTCTAAGCTCCCCCTGGACTGCTGAGGACTGAGTCTCTGTAGGGAGCCCGGTGCCCTTCCCATTCCCAGCTGATGTATGCAGGCATCTCCCTGGAAATGCTCATGGGTCTCTCTGAGTTTAGCTTGGCTAGGTCCTGAAGTGCTACTCAATTCCTTTCCGGGGGGCTGAGGAGGAGAGCAGGCCATGCTACACTGAGTAGACATACTGGCTCAGATCAAAGCGTGTGCTGACTCACTTTTCCCAGCTCTGCGAGCAGCTGTTCTCCAGTGTGTCCACGTATTCAGACTCGCTCAGACGAGTGGACTGTGCTTTAGCGGACGACCGTTTGGATTCTGCTTTTGTCAGGTATTCCTGCATCTTCAATACAAGACAGAGAACAATTACCGTAGCATCTGTACCAGCTGAGATTGAAATAACATTCAGCAGGGAATACTGCTCCGTGAAGCATGGTAGGGATGTGCCTCCAGCCCACTTTGCACGTGAGCAGGGGCAGGAGCCCTGTCTGCAGCGTGGTCCTTGAACACTCGCCCAGAGTTTCCTTTCTTTCAGGCCAGAAGCTAAAATAAGTTTGCATCCTCCCCTCACATACCAGTAAGGCTCAGCTGCAATGGGCATGTAGGGGCAGCAGCAGGCCACCTGTTAGCAAAGGTTTGGAGCAAAGCCCAAGGCCAACAGAAAACCAAACAGGTGTTGGCCCTGAAGGAAGGCAGATGAAAAAGACTGGGGCGGGATGGGAATGAAGGAGAAGAGAGAGCTGGGCAAAGAGATAGGAAGACAACAACCTGAATTGGATGGCCTTAGGCTCCTTCCTCTGGACTTCTTATGAGCCCTGTGTTACCCTGCCAAGCTGCAAGGCTTGGTACTGAAGGCTCAGCGCTCAAATTAGAGGTGAGGCTAGCCAAAGCTCAGCACCTATCAATACCCAACATGCCGAGCTGTTTGGAAAAGCCCGGCACAAGAGCCAAAAAATAGCTACTCTCAAGGGTAGCTGCAGTTCAGCTTGTCTTTCCTCTGCATGGTCAGAAAGGACCTGATTCAGTGCCCACAGGTAACCCTGCTGCAGCCCCAGGGTGTCAGTGACCAACTGCGGCTGTTTGCTGCAGATATGTAATGAGTTTTGTGGGCTTCAAGCTTAGCTCTCAGCAACCACCCCTGTAACTCAGAGCAGTTACAGCCGTCACTGGCTTTCTCATGGGCTATCTGCTGTGGGCCAAGGAGCCTGCACCCCGCACTCTCCCGTAGGAGTGGTCCCTCTGGGCCAGGACTGAAGCACATGTGGGCAGGCAGGGCATGATGGGAGGAAGCTTGCGCTGCTCTCGGGGGCTGTCAGCCCAGCACAGAACACGCACACACACTTGGAGCCAGGCATAGGCACTAGGGCCAAGTTCCCATTGAAGCCAAAGAGAGTCAGATGCCTGAAGACCTCTGAGGAGCTGAGCTTGACCACTAAAGTGTTCCCAGTGCAACAATCTCTATCGATGAGCCAAGCCCAGGGAGCTGGGGGCTCCAGTGCTACGTCAGTGCAGTGAGCTGGGCTGGATGCTGGATGCAGCAAGGAAACCCTTTTATGAGCTAATGGGCAGAAAGGCATTGGGCATAGACACAGCAGCTGATCAGTGATCAGGGCTCCTGGGGGGGGTGTCTATGACTGGCTTTGCCACTGACTGGCTGCATGAACATGGCCAAGTCACCTAACCCTCTTTGAGATGGGGCAGCAATGCTTCCCTACCTCCCATGGGGGTTGCAAGGCTGAATTCCTGGATAGGAAAGAGTTGTGAGATTTCAGCCAGAAGGGGATGAGTCAGACTCGCACAGGGCTGGTATCGCTGGACTGGGAGCCACAGCACTGCAGCCTGAGCCCAGCAAAGGCTATTGAAAGCAGCTGTGTGGCTGTTTTCTAGAGGATTTTCTCCCGGGACGTTCTGCACCTGCAGGCTTCTGGTTGGGGTGATTTGCATAAATCCATTTTTACCCTCTAGCGGGAAAACAGACTCCGCTTTGGGACGGGTGTGAGCCAGCTGTTAACGACAGCATCCTGCCCCTCTGTGCAAGAGGAGGTTTTCTTTTTAATACACCAGGGACATCCTCTAACGTAGATTTAACTTCTGAAACTGCCCATGTCAGAACGGCAAGCTCTGAATGCCTTGCCCTGGCGTCTCCTGGGGATCGGGGCTCTCCTTCATTAGCTCCTGTACACTAGCTCCCTGAAATACAGGGACATGAGGTGCCCAGCAGTTGCTCCTGCCTCAGAGTTCAACGTGGGTATGCTGCTTTGCTAAGGAGATCAGCTGGAGGAGAGCAGGACCGCTAGGAGCCCAGGGAAGGCCCAGTGCTTCGGCTCAGAACAGGTCACTGGTAGCTGTATGTCCATTCCCACCTAGCTTTTGGGGGCGGCAGGGGGCGAAGTGTAATTCAGTCATACTTAGGAAGCACCTTGAGAGCTTTGGATGGAAGATACTGTACCATTGTTAAGACTTTTGGATCAGTCCAACATGCCCAAGGACGCACCACTTGTTTCCTCTAGCCTTTCCCCTCCTAACATGTCTTCCCACCATCACTAACTCCAGGGCAGCTCTAGTATAGACACGGTGCTGAGGTTTAACTGCTGTGTTGTCTAACCCTGCTCAGAGCAAGTCTAGATAAACTCAACTCTGACACCCGTGAGGAACAGATCTGCTGAGTAAGAAGCTGCACTTTTGCAGAGTTACTTTGCAGAGCAGAGCTGCACTTTAAGGAGGTGATCTGGAGTGAGTTTTTCTGAGCATGGCATATGGGCATTTGGATGGGAAAGTCCCCGAATGGGCTGAGAGAATTCAGTATCTACAAGATAAACTGTGCCTCCGAATAACAGTGGGTGCAAAATTGTGTTGGGGGTCAGGCTCTCAAAATCTGGCCTCAGAGTGCCTTGCTGAGCCAGAAGATTATTACAGCAAAGCGGTATGGGATGGTTTACAGCCAGGCACAGCAATTTGTACCCAGGGCACAACGTCAACCATAAAAAATGAACAAAAGGCCATTAAGTCTGGGTCGTATATTACAAGTCGCTTGCATCAACTGTGGAATTTATACCAGAGGAAGGGGAAGAATACCCAGTAGGATCCAATTGCAGGACTGAGTCCTAAATCTCTGGCTCAGGAAATGCCTGCTTCATGCCAGTGACACTGAATGGATATTGTTCCCTTGGCTTTCCCCTGACACTGCCCACTGACCCATTCCTCTTCCCCCACAGTTCCTAGGAATGTGGGCAAGGGAAGCAGCTCTGGCAAAAATTCCTTTGCCAGGATTTTGGAGCTGGATTCTCCTCTTAGCTCCACCTGGCAGATCCCAGCTCCAGTATTGTGCTCCCCATCCATGCTGTAGCCCTCAGCGCCTGTCCCTCACTCCCTGTGCAGCAGGGCCCATGCCAGTGCTGGAGGGGGAGGCAGGGCTTACCCCATAGAGCTTTAGGGCTGGGTTACTCTGTGCTTAATCTCTGGTCATGGAAGGGGAGAGCCTGATCCAACCCACCCATTGAGCCTTCAGAAGTTCCTCCACAGGACAACCAAGAGGCCCATGCTACTCTGGCTGGCAGAAGGGTTTGGGGCATAGGCAGCCTCTCTGTGCCACGGACTCCACTGTCAACCAGGTGGAAATACCGGCAGTAAAATCAGGTGGGCAGCATGGGAAATCCCTGTGTAAGGATCCTGCAAGGGGAGAGGGACTGTTGTCTTGTTCTCTTTGGGGTCCTGGTCCATGACAGGGGCTGCTATATAATAATAGTAACAACAATAACAACAACAACAATAAAATAGAGACTCTAGTGGGTCTTGTCCATCTCTCCTTTTGCTCATACATTATAATACACTGGCTGTAATTACACGGCAGTTACAGTGTAATGCTAGAGGGTACTCAGGTACTTCACCGGCTGGGTATAGGAGTTCAGGCTAGGCACCTGTTCCCCAAAGTACCATTTCACAGTTGTTGTAGTGTCATGTGTTAAGAGTGACCCTAAAAGGGTAACAACAACAAGTAATTCAGTCATGGAGTTCACTTGCCTGTTAATAGTATCTCCATGTACTGGAAGCACAGCCACACTATAACTACACACTAATTAATACAGTGTAACTACAGTCACTGTATTACAAACGTCAGTGTAACTACAGTCATTATACCATCAGGCGAACCCTCAGTTCTGTGATCCACTGGTTTGCTTCAGATTTTAGTGCGTCTCTGTGTGGGCCCTAATGCTTGTGGGGCGGGACTCACCTGGAAGGCTATCACTCTGCAGGCATCGCAGCGAAGGTGCTCAGGCATATGGGCAGAGTAGGCTTCCTCAGCGTTGAAGTGGGGGGACGTAGCAGAGAAGGCCGTCTCTGAGACTGGGCCCGAGTCCTCCAGGGGGCTGCTGCAGGAAGAATGCTTTCTGTCATCTGCTGCTCTTAGATCAAAAAAGGTTAGCACCAAGACAGCCAACAGCAGTGACTTCATTTCCCCTGCTCGGAGAGCCCCTCTCGTACTGAGAAGGGAGAGAGACTGAATGCACTGAAAGGAAGCAGCAGGTCAGCAATAAGCAAACGCTTTGGGCCAATGAGAAGTCACTGACACTTCACCAAGGCAGCATCACCCTCTACACAACCCGCTTTGTTGCAGTTTTTTTACCCAAATGAAAACCCGGTTGGTTAAGGCCCCGGTACAAACCCCTGGAGCATTGGGGCATCTTTCAGCTGTTTCCCCCTTCTTCAATCATATGGCATTTGTGGTGTTTGGGGGTCACTTGTGGCTATAGTTCTGCTAAATATAAAGACACAGAAGCATGAAGGTGTTACAGCTGGGAGTCCTACAAGAGCAACCAGACTGCTTCCCTTGGGCTGATGCAGGGTTGCGCTCATTAGCTAGCCTCCTGGCCAGTCTAGGGTTAAATGTCCCCAGGCCTCAGGTTTCCACCCCTTTCCTGGGAGAGTGTATTCCTCTGCCTCATTCACTAACCCCTAGGAGTGTTTTCAGCTTAATTCCACTCCTAGTTCTGTCCTCTTGATAAATAATGCCACCCTAAATAATTCCACACCCAGCCTGGATGTTTGAACACTTCCAGAATTTGCAAAGAGTTCTCAAGGTCCCACTTACAAGCTGGCCACTCTGAAATCCTTTAATCTCTCTTTGTCAATCAGCCCCACAACAATCCCCTGACTAGTTGATTGTTCTTCCCTGCTGCATTCCCTCTACTTTCTCCCCCTGCGACAGCTTGTGTTGCTTTTCTGGCGGTGGTAATAATGCACGGCTCACTGCTTCTTTGGCACCAAACTTTGCCTGAGCCCAGCTCTGTGGTTACGGTGACCAAATGTCCCAATTTTATAGGGACAGTCCTGATTTTTGGGCTTTTTCTTATATAGGCT
The DNA here is from genome assembly GCF_003597395.2 of Chelonoidis abingdonii. Classification (NCBI taxonomy): domain Eukaryota; kingdom Metazoa; phylum Chordata; order Testudines; family Testudinidae; genus Chelonoidis; species Chelonoidis abingdonii. Next base: position 75,864,851 of record NC_133775.1, on the reverse strand, counting down.
CCTGTTATCCCCCACCCCCGTCCCGATTTTTCACACTTGCTGTCTGGTCATCCTACCTGCGGTGCTGAATCAGTGGGAGTGGTGCCTTGATTAAGTTCTGCAGAATCAGACCCCAAGTGTCGCTCAAACAGTCTGCGTCCCTAAAAGGTGAGGGATGGGTTCATTGGGCACCTAACTCCAGTAGGCTCTGTGGACAATCACAGCCTATCCTAACAAATGCTGTTCCATGACACAATGGCCTCAGCTGGGACAATCTAGTGCAGTCCGTAGACTTCGCTGGAGTTGCCTGGTTCACACTACCTGGTGATCTGGCCCTTTGAATTTCAACTGAAGCAATCAGGCAGCTGGTCAGTGTATCCTGGGTTCTGTAACTATCCTCAGGGAATCCAGGCTTTATTAAGTCACCAGCTGCTGGGGGTTGGGTCTGGGCACTAAGCACAAATCCATCATAGCCTCTCTCTGCCCACCTCCAGCTCTTCTGTCCAAACTCCCCCCATGTTCTCACATTTGTATGGCAGTTAGTGCTCTGCTCCTTTCGCTTTAGCTACAAGAAGCTTCCCCCTCGCTCCCCCCCTCCCCAGGCTCACCAACGTTCACTAAAACATGGCAGGCACCTTGCTCGAACTAAAAGTGCAAGGAAGGGTTAGCCCGGTGGCTGCAGGCCAGGCGCGGTCAGCTGACTGGCACAATTCCTAGCTGCACTAAGGCAGTTCAGATCTATCTTTGTGAAATGTCAGTCACCTCCAGGTAAGTCAGCAGATTGGAGGAGCAGACTTGCAGTTATATTGCCCGTGGGGAGAAAACCACATAGAATCTTAAGGCTTGAAAATGTGGGGCCTAGTCGAAGCAAACATAACCCTTCCCTTCCATGCAGCACAGCACACACTGAGGGCTTGGCTCTACAGCTGGCTCAGATACACAGAGGAAAGGTCAGTCTGGCTCATAGGGGCACAAACGGAGCAGGCTGCTAGTGAATGGAAGATGGCAAGTCAGTGGCCTCTGTGAAATGAGTTGGCAGGTTTCAGTACATAGATCTGCTGAGCATGGTATAAGAACTCATATAGAATAGAATACAATAGCCAAGTAAAGCACCAGGTGGCACTATTCCTGGCAGTCGCTGCTCTTTCCAGGTGGATGGGTTTTATTTTTGCTTAAACCTGGGTCCCTATCCCAGAACCTCCTACCTGCACAGCTTTCAGTGCAGAATCAGGACCTGCATAGCTCTGAGCCTCAGTTTCCCCATCTGCAAAATGAAAATAATATGCCACTTAATTACCTTCCGAGGCGTTGTGGGGCTTAAGTCATTTCTGTTTGTGCAGCCCAACAGAAAGGCAAAGAAATAATAAAAGAAGAAGGAGCGAAGCTCTCATCATGAGGAAGAGCCTGATCCTGCATATTTTGCCTCCTCAAAACACCCTATGGAGTGGAGCAATACAGAAATGCAATAAGTATCGGTTTAGCCTGGGGCTGTTCCATGCAGTATTGTATTCTATTTCAAGTCTTTTTGGATTGTCTGTTAATGATAGGTTTCAGAGTAGCGGCCGTGTTAGTCTGTATCCGCAAAAAGAACAAGAGTACTTGTGGCACCTTAGAGACTAACAAATTTATTCGAGCATAAGCTTTCGTGGGCTACAGCCCACTTCTTCGGATGCATAGAATGGAACATATATTGAGGAGATATATATACACATACAGAGAGCATGAAAAGGTGGGAATTGTCTTACCAATTTACAAACATTGAATCTATCTCCCCTTGTAAGTATTCTCACACTTCTTATCAAACTGTCTACTATACTGGGCTATCTTGATTATCACTTCAAAGTTTTTTTCTTTTACTTAATTGGCCTCTCAGAGATGGTAAGACAACTCCCACCTTTTCATGCTCTCTGTATGTGTATATATAGCTCCTCAATATATATGCCATTCTGTGCATCCGAAGAAGTGGGCTGTAACCCATGAAAGCTTATTCTCAAATAAATTTGTTAGTCTCTAAGGTGCCACAAGTACTCCTGTTCTATTAATGATGTTTTCTGTCACGGTCCAGTCCTGCAAACGGAGGTGAGACAGCTTTCAGGACCAGCCCCTTAATGGGGACAGAGGCTGACTTGTGGTAGCAAGTTGACTACCAAAGTGCCCATGGCCCATTGAAATCCACAGGAAGCTTTTCATTGGCTTCCCTGTGCTTTGGATCAGCGCTTCAGTGAATTGGCCTGTACTGTACAGAAGAACTGCATTCAAGTCAAACACATCAGGAATATGTATCAACATAAGGCGACTTCCAATACAAGTTTACACACATCATTAATATAATGGTTTCAAATCTCACCACTTTTATTGCTCTTTTATTGCATTTGTTTAATGTATGTTAGAGAAAGGTTCCTTTTGACCCAGAAGCAGGCCAGTGTCCAGTGTCCAGTCCTATCTCATTGCAGATATAACCTCTGCGTTACAAAACAAAATGAAGTATTCAACACCAGCTATTTTGTTCAGTGTCTTCATCTTCTCAAATGTATCCAGAACTTTCCCAGAACAGGCAAAAGACACAGATACATCAAAGGGAGACGACAAGACATTTTTAGCAGGTTCATCTGAACCTATATTTCCAGCTTGCTGGGCAAAGCATATTTTCTGGCGAGAAGAGGGTCTGGCAGTTCATAGCGTCAAATGTCACTCTCAATGCTGTTTTCTGGCACTGCACGTGATCACATTTAAAAAACAAAACCAGGTTAGCACCAGCAGACAACTGATCAGCTCTTGCATTTATTAGGAATGCAAATATTGATCACGCCATGTCCTGATCCTGCAATCAGACCCACAGACCAGAGCACCTGTGAAGAATCTTGATGTCTGACTAATGTAACCCTAATTTATGCCCCTCTCACCTGCTGCGCAAGCAGGTCTGATTGCACAAGCAGGCCCTCCAGCAGATGAACCCAAGCTTGCCTTTGGAAAAAGTCTTCTGGTTTTTTTATTCCCCAGATGATGAACCCGTCACACATTTCTGTGCTTTGTTAAAAGCTGACAATGTTCTGCAATGTGGATCCTGCAGTGGATTCACTCCAGGCTAACATGCGGTAATTGAGAGCAGGTTGTGGCCCTCAGTGTCTGGCCCATTTCTATAACACCAGATATTTCACTTATATCTGTCAAATAAGGGGGGAATTTTCAAAAGCTTTCTGCATTGGCCTAACCCTGCTCTCTTTGAAATCAATGGGAGTTTCACCATTGGCTTGAATGAAGAGTGGAGTTAGGCCAATCAAAACTGAGTGTATTTGAAAATCCTACCCTATATATCTAATGCCGAGCCTGCCTCATTGTTATGTGGTCACCTAATGACTGACCCTATTGCAGGGCACATGAGGATGGTGGAATGGTTCCTGTGGGAGCCTCTTCAGGCATAGTGACTTTCAGATCCCAGCTTTAACTGTTGCATTTAACATAGTTATTGGCTTTCAATTTCCCTGGTTTAAGAGAAAAAATAAAATGTTCGAAAGCCTCTTGAGTAATAAAATCTCATGCTTCAGAGCTGCTGCTGATCACTGATAGGGTCAGGAAGGACACTTCTCTCCAGATCCAGCACTGAACATATGATATTATGGGAGGGAAGGGTGCTTCCTTTATTGGATTTAGGGTACTCATAGACATATGGCTTGCCTTAGTGTGATATGTTGTCCTTTGCTTTGAACAGGTCAGCTTGCCATGCAGCCAGCATGTCAGGCGTTCCAGGATGGGTGCAATTTAGAAGGCGGATCAAGCTTTTCCCTGGCTGCTATCCATGATAAACAGCAAAGGGATGAAAAGTTAAGGTGGCTTAGAAGGCTGGCGAGGGTTGTTGAGCTATGCTTATCTGCGGTGAACTTTCCCAAAAGCTCTGCAGTAGGCACAGAAAGGTGCTATCTATGATACCTGCAAAGGTCTCGTGGGCTCATATGTCTCACTTTCCTGCTATAGATTTCCCTAGAGATACTGATCCCCACCTCTCGCCAGGCCATGATGGGCATTCCGCAGAGAAATACAGTTTAATTTACCTGTATATGATACTTTTGTCCTCCCCTTGCATGAAATCTCATTTGTTCTGAGGATATGCCAGGATGTGACATCACAAATACTGAAGGTTGCATTGCAGCCTGGGTAATCCATGGTATTCGTGATGTTGCCAAAAGATGCATTTTGGAATCACATCAGAGAAGCAGGAAGTACTGCGAGGCTTTCCAAGAGGGCGAGAAAGAATTTGTAAAGGATTAGTTCTTATTATGAATTTGTCCTGCAACAGCACCTAGAAGGCAAGGCCCTGCTGTGGTGGGCACCGTTTCTCTGCTGAATGCCTCCCACAGCAGCATGATAAATAATCACACAGAATGCATTCATCAGTAGATCTCAAGGCATGTTACAAGGATGAGTCACTATCATAACCCACAGATGGGGAAACTGAGGCATGCCGCATCTGAGTGACTTGCCCAAGCTCACCCAGTGAATCAGTGGCAGAGAGAGGACCGACACTAGGGCTCCATGGGCCTCTTCACGGGCCTATGCTGCGTTCCCTCAGGGCAGGGGCATAAGGGATCTAAATCGCTGCTTAGCTCAGCTTTCATGCTTGATTTGTAGTTCACCTTTAAGCACCTTTATTAAATTATTCCTTTCCATTTCACACACACTATTCAACCTGTGTTAACTCCTCTTTCACCTGACCACACATCAATTCCAAGGAGTCTAGTACGGCTGGACCCACCACCTCTGGCTCCTGCCCAGCCAGGACGCCCAAGCTACTCTAGGGCTGGCAGCTCTAAAACATAGCAAAGTTGAGCTGTTAGCTAGAGATTCTCCTCAAACCTTGTTAAAACCCTGCATGGGGCCCAGCCTACACTCTGGCCTCAGAGAGGCAAATCTCCCCTCTAACACTGTCTCCTTTTGCTCTCATTCCACCTCCCCCAACATTGCTTCTGCTCCCTTCTCCCCTGAACCAGCCACATTTCTCCCCGCCACACATCGCTGAGCAGCCTCATTCTCTGCACTCCAGAGAGTCCTTCCCCCTGGGTGACTGGTCCCTGAGGGATGCTCCTGTTTCCTTTCCTCTTGCGGGGCAGTGGCTCCTAGGAGAGGCAGCTGGGCTGGTTCTGCCTTGTTTCCAGCCTCTCTTGCTGCTTCCTCGCACTGAGCCTGACACCTGCAGAACCGCTGGAAACCAGCGAGCCAGCCTGTGACCAGGGAGCTGTCCACAAAGCAGCAGCAAGAGCTCTGGACTCTGGAGCTCAAACACCCCTGAGGCCCGATCCTGTGAGGTGTGCTCAGATGCACAGTTCTTCATCCGAGCAATGCCCCTGATGTCAGTGGGATTCCTGTCGGGGGGCAAAGGCCACTCGTGCCAATGAGGGCTGCAGGGTTGGGCCTTCAGGCTGGGTCTAGCGCCGAGCTGGAGCATGTGATGTGCTTTCTATACCAGCGGACTGCCTGCATTTTGAATGTGGGCGGAGGCAGGACCTCCCCTGGCCACAGTCAAGTTTAGAACATGTGCAAACACAGTTACCAGCAGCAGCTCTGATTGTTTACACTGGAAGAAGTTTAATAACTGATTAATTCCCTTCTCACTCTTCCCGCTGCTCGCTTATTTTCCACGCCTCCAGGGGACTGGACTGGGTCCCTTTGTTCCAGCACTGACTATCTGTTGAGCACTAAGATGCAACTTCCTAAATACATCACTAAATAGACACTGCTTCCCATGCTGACATATCATCCTTATGCCCCCTTGTCTGCCTGCCTGTTTTTCTCTACCTGTTGTCTTTTGTCTTATATTTAGATTGGAAGCTCCTTTGGGGAAGGGACTGTCTTTTTGTTGGTGTATGTACAGCGCCTGGCATGATGGGGTCTTGGGCCATGACTCCTTGACACTGCCACAATGCACATAAATACATTAATTATCCTAATTATTATTAACAGAAGTGTTTTGGACATATTGTAATTTTTCTTTTCTATACAGCAAAGGAAAAAAGTGCCGGATTCCTTAATTATTTCTCACTCAGTTCTTTGGGCCAGAACCTCAGCGGGGAAAAACAGGCATCGCCCCGTATGATTTCAGTGGTACCGGGCTGATTTAAGCCAGCTGAGGATCTGAGCCGGTGTGGGGCAGGGAGGTATGACTACACTGCAATCACGGGGTAGGAGTGCAACTTGAGTTGCAACTTGCAATCTTTTAATCTAGCCTGGGTAAGCCCATACTGCCGTGTCTTTGCTGCTCTCGCACTGGAGCTCGCTAGCTCGAATCTGTCTAGTTGAGCTGCAACCAAGCCTACTGCAGTATAGACATACCTGGGGAGTGCGCAGGCCAAAGAAACCAAAGGATTAACGATACCGTGAAAAATACGTCAGAACAAGTACAAATCATTGCAAGAAAAGGCAACACCAAGGCCACATTGCAACTGTTTGCAGTGTCCAGGTAAGAGCTTGAGCAGGCAGGTAGGAGCCTTAAGAGCTTAAGCAGGACTTACATGAGGTATCTTCCCTCTGCAGGACATGCATTTCACCCAGCCAGGCCCCCAAAACAGCTGGAAACAGCTAAGATTTCCCATGGGTCTGAGAATCTATTTTTAAAAATGATTATTGACCTTTTTTGCTAATATTGAAAATACTTGGACAAGTTCCATAACAGCTCTCACAGATTCCCAGGCTTCACACTGTGACTTCCTGCAGGGTAGAAAACTTCTCTGAAATAATTTCCCAGCCAGTGACCATTGCCCATAATGCAGCATGCCCTCCCCTTTGCACAGACTCTTTGCTTGCCAGAACAAAACAATCCAGGAGGTGGTATGCAGTCCAGCCTTCATGTGTGCGGCCCCTTGAAACAGCAATCTTTACAAATAAAAACTAGGCTGGGGGGGTAATTTTTGTAATGCTGACGAATGGACGTTTTGTCTTTCAAAGCAAGAGAGTGGGTTTGTCCCGGACAGTGTCCTACCAACACAGACTAAGCAAAAACCAAAATAAAATGACTATTACCTGGCACAGGGCCCGATCCTGATTCACTTAGTGCTGAGCACACATAACTCTGGTGGCTGGTGAACAGCACCTCCCAGGATCAGGCCCAGCATTAGAATACGTCATTCTCTGCATCAAGAAACAGATCAGCAGTTATGGATGAGAGGCTGTTAGGCTAAATCCTGGTCCCTTTGAAATCAATAGCAAACCTCCCATTGACTTCACGAGCACCAGGATGGTCAGGGCTGGTTGCATTTAATTAGTATGGCTATTGCATTCTGCATTCTCATTAGAAACCAATGAGATGAACAGGAAGTGATGTGCACCGTGCCATCTTCTTGGTGCACTGTTACCTCTGATTTACTTCGGAAGCCCAAACATCTGGACAAGGGGAGCAAAGTGAAACCAGCGGGGTCAGGCAGTGGGTCTCTCTCCCTTTCCACCACATCTTGGGAACTGGTGTAGGCTTGACTTGTTTTCCAGTACGAATGTTCAGACATAAATACGCAATATACATTCGCTGAGGGAAACCCACTTTTAACCCTCCATGTGCTGCATGTTCATTTGGGTGAGGGTCTTACATCCGGAACAAGGGCCCTTTCTCTGGCATGGAAGGACTGGAACTTGTAGCTGGGGAGAATAAAGGCTGATTAGGGCTAGGACTTGAATTCATCCCAGTAGGAATATAATATAAACTCTCCATGTAGTTGCAGTCAGTGGCTTGAGTAGCTAGTGGAGCTTCACCTTTTGGACCAGGGCTGAAGGTTCCAGTTACATTTGTATTTTCTTGACTGGGCTGTTGATTTGGCAGATTGGGGTGGACGGATGGCATAGCCACAGGAGGAGGAGGAAACCCTGGGAATCCTGGGTATGGTATGTAGGGGGGCCCGTAAACCCCTGGATTCATGACCAATGGATTGAAAGGAGTTGGGTAAAGCCTACTATGTGATGCCAAGGGGACTGGGGGTATCAATACTTCAAGATACTGGCCTGTCTCTGGGTCAAAGAGCATTTTCAGCTGCGGCTGTCTGGGAGGTTCCATGTAGTAGCACTTCCCGCTGTCTGGATCAATGAGCATTTTCCTGTGAGCCTGGGGCTGGGGAGCAAAAGACCTGGTGGGGCTAGGGGCACTTCTACTGCCTGGTGAAACACCATTGTTCCTCCTCAAGAAATTGGGTGAGTCGTTGACTCTGTGATGGGGCTGGTCATTCACGGAGTGGTCTGCAGCTGCCTTGCCCTCTGGCGCTTTCAACTGTGGAGACTCATTGCTTATTGTGCTCACGGGCGCTTCCCCACCTGGCTGGAAGAACACATTGGAACTGACCAAAGTGTGGTCTGGATGGGAGGGCACCAAGGGCTTAGGAGCTGCTTCGGGTTTCTGGGCTTTCACGGGAATCGTTAAATAGTTGGCATTCTCAGCATGGGTGGCTGTGAAATATTGCTCATTTCCAGCCTGCTGTCTCTTCAAATGATCCCAATTCTCCCTCTGATCTTGGAGCTTTCCAGCTGGTGGTGATGGTGCAGTAGAAGGAACTCCTGGTAGTCTAGTTTCTTCACTGTATTCCTTTGATCTCAAGGAGGCATTGGAATTGGCACACTCTGGAGACATGAGGATTGCTGGCACAAACACCTGGCTATCCAATGGCCTGGGGGCATCAAACATTTTATTCTGGGCCTTCTGCTGATACAAACTGTTAACAGACTGATTGTTTGCTGGCGTGTTTGTGTGGGATGTTTGGGTACTTGTTCCTGTTGGCTTTATGGGCTGTAGATGTCTGTAGCCTTCCTTGGTCTGTTCAGAGACATTGTTTTCTTCTTTTGGACTGATAGAAAAGTCTTGACTGTCATGAGGTGTCAGTGAGATGATCTCAGTGGATAAATGCTTCTGAAATGGCCACTCAGGCTCCTTCTGGGCCTGAGCCTCCTGAAAATGACCTGGCCTGGTGGTGTTGCGATTGATGTCAGTGTGGTTCTTGGTGTCCTTAGGAGAGGCTGAAGATGGAAACAGAACAGCTTTGCTTTTTTCTAGTGAGCTGCAATTAGCTTGTGTCGATGAGTCTTTCGGAGCCCTTCCATCCAAAGCTGAGTAAGCTGGAGCAGGGAAGTAGTCAGCTTGTGTTCTGTGTGGATGCTTGGAAAGAGAACTGTTGACTTTAACATTAAGCTGGGATTCCATCTGGGGTGCTTTCCTTGTGGCTTTGGAACATGGTGTTACATTTAGCTCACTCCTCTCATAACACACTGATTTATTTTCAAGCTTTAGCTGGGGTTCTTCATTCCCAGCTACAACCTTCTTCTTGGACTGAATTTGAGTGATGTGGATTGGAGATTCACTCACTGCAGCGCATTTGCTTTCAGTAAGACTAACAGGTCCATCCACGTAGGGCTTAGTGGTTTGGTTTAAAGTGGCACTGTGTTGCAGGTCACTCGTTCTCTGATCTGGTATGGAAAGCGCTGACACATCTAAGTTCAGCTGCTGCTCCCAGTTTTTTCCATGTGAATGGGTCTTTGTTTGCACATCATCTTTGCGACACACTGAAGTGCAGTGTATAAACAGAGGGGAGGTTGCAGTGGACTCCTTTGTTGATAGGCTTATGCTATCCCCGCTGTTGGTTTCTTGGTCTATATTGAAGCTGTCTGAAGATTTAAAGCACAAGCTATAGGTGTTCTTAACTAACTTTCTGACATCCCTGGGCTGATGTATTAGCCGCCTCCCTTTACCCTCTGTCTTCTTGGCCTCCTGAGCGTGCGATGCTTCAGGGGGGATGCTTTTCCCATCGCTGCGTGATCTGCAGGAAGTGGGCAAAATGAGAGAGGAATACTTGGTGCTCTGCACTACTGCTGGCCTCTTCTCTTCGGCTCCTCCCTCCGGAGTCAGCTGCCTGGAGACATTCAGCATCTTCTGCTGCTGCTCGGGTTTGCTCTGTGGGATCAGTTTCATCTCCTGCGTTGTGGATGTGAAGATGTTCCTGGCTGGATCCCTGGGCACCACCAAACTTTTTGGTTTGAAGGGGACCTTCTCCTCTTCCCATGATGTGTGCTTGTTCTTGCTGATCGCTCGCTGCTTCAAACTGGGCCATGGCTTTTGTGCTTTGGAAAACGTCGGGGCGACACCCAAGCCTTTCACCTCAGCCTGCTTGGATTCAAACAGGGCACGAGCTCTCCAGTATTCTTTCCTCTCTTTGGCAACCTGCTTCCTGCTGTCATCTGAATCCCTGTTCATGCCATCTGCCAAGATGGGGAGTGGCTTGGACTGGGTAACTTCATGAGACTTCAGTCTTTCATTCAGCTCATTGAACGTCTTTTTCAGCTTGCAGACATTTTCCCTTTGCTGCTCGTTCAGCACTACACCTTTGGTAGGCCGCATGGCATCAGTGCTTTCTTGGCTCATTGACTCAGACCTTTCGCTCATTGAATGACTCTGCAGATCTTCAGCTGAACAGCTGCAGTCGGACTTGGACAGAGAACTTGCCTTCCCCTCCGTGAAATCTCCCACGACGTCCGTACTTACGGAGGATGGTACAGAAGAAGTCGAGCTGCCCTGCATCGATTTCTGCTCCATTCTGATCCTCTGCTCGTATTGCATTTTCTTGGCCAGCACATTTTTCACCAGGCAGGAGGCCATCCTGGTTTTGCTGTATGAGTCGTCTAATGACGCCGTTCTCATAAACTGTTTGTAGTTTATCCTGAATTCACTGCCGATGGCTCTGCCCTTTGGGCAGGGGTCGTTCCTGGGTGCTGCAAAGGGCTGATGGGCAGCGCACTCCCCTGCTCCGAGGAAACTCATCTCATTCCTATCTCTCTGCTTGAGCTGGATCTGCCGCTTGGGCACGGTCCTCTTTTTGGAGTGGCCCTTTTTGCCGTCGGCGCTTTCCAGCACCACATCAAGGCACTCGAACGGGTTCTTCCCGAATGAGTAACTGGGCAGATCTTTTTCTGGAACTTGGCTGGCAGCTGGGAATTGTCTGCTGCCCTTTGCCTGGCTGACCACCTCTGCTTTTCTCTGCTCATTACGCGTTGACCACCTGTTCATTCCATTACTGTCTTCTGACAAGGAATTGGACAAGCTAGACGATGTCCTGTTACTAGAACTGTACATATGTAGGGAACCACTGTGAGGGCACGAGAGGCTCCGGAACGACAGAGCAGTGAGTTTCTGAACTTCATTATCAGCCTCTTCAGAGTCACTTCCAGTGCTGGAGTTGTCAGCGCAGTACTGGGGGCAGGGGGCCTTGCTAATCACAGGAGCTCTGCTGCCCTTTGTATTGTGCGTTTTGAGGAACATCTCCCTGGATTTCGGTGCATTGAATCGTAATGGTGGATCCAAATACTTAGACCCACCGGCTCCAGGCTGCAGCTCTCTTGTGGCTAGCCCCATCCTGCTGCTGTACCCTGGAGCAGAGCTATTCTTAGCAGGGCCTGTGATTGACATCTGAACCTGTTGCTTCTCCTTGGCACTGAGGTAGCCTCTGTATCTGCAAACTTGATTGCTTGCGGCACACTCCCTGCCTGCCTGGGGGCTAAATGTCCTCTCAGCTGTGGTTGTTAAACTCCCCCCTGAAGTCTGGCTTCTATTTAAAGCTGAATGAACTATGGCCGTAGAAGCAGCAGCACAAATATCACCAGCACCTTTGCTGTTTTTATCAGGCAGCTCCCATGTGGCTTTGTCAAAATCACTTGGCATCCCACGTAGTTGCTTAACTGTGTCCTCAGAAGTGCCCCTCCAAAAGCCTTTCATGACAGCCGGGCTCCGTTCAGAAAGGCTCACCGGTGCAGTTTTGTTCTTGCAATGCAGATCACTTTCATCATCTGGGTCACTATCAGGTGGCTGGGTTAACAGAGTGTCCCCTTCATCTTCCAGAGACTCCATGCAGTCCTTAAAACTCTCAGCCCCCTCTGAGCACAGAGCGGTATGGTAAGAAGAAACAGAGGAGTCTGACGTGTCCTTTAGGGGGTCCCCTGGGGATTGGCTAGGTGTGTGTCTGTTCTTTTCTGAACCAGCTTCTTTGCATTCAGAGTCACTGAAGATCCTCTCCCCACTTAATCCATCAGGCTCAGGGGGTTGCCCTGGCCTAGAGAACTGGACACTATTTCTTTTCACTGCGGGGATCATTTTTTATTCCTTGCAGCACATGCTTGGTTCAGAAGGGTCCATTTGAAATAATGCAGCTCAGGCTCCTCTTTATATTTATTGGAGCTGATGCTATTTCCCCTGGGACTTGAGAACCTGATCTTCTCTGGGGGCTCATTTTCCATCCCCACTGTTTGATACGGTCATAATAAAGAGCAAAACCCTGATCACATGCACATTATAGGCTGCCAGCCTAGGAAAAGAGAAACAAACAGATATCATATGCTAGCAGCACGACCGACAATAACTGGCCAGAGCCAAGGTATCAGTGATTTATTTTTGTTTTTAAGCAACGCAACTGAATGAAAAGTTCAGCTCGACAGTATGTGTTCAGGAAGCAGTTCCGAAATGCAGCCAGCTATAAACTATGCTCTGAGAAACAGCTGTGAGATGCAGCCCTAGCAAAATACCAGCATGGTTCTCATGCACTGACTGCTCAGCTGTGAGGTGCTGGGGGAGGCAGCACCCTTTCCATAATCTAACAGGTCTCTGCCTAGATGGCTCCTTTAATGTGCGGCGCTTTAGTGGTCGCCCTCCCAAAAATGGCCAGGCTGCTGAGAACAATGCTAAACATCCATGAATAAATCAGAGATAAAGATCATAGTATCATAGAAATGCAGGCGTGAAGGAACTTTGAGAGGTCGTCTAGTCCAGCCCCCTGCACTGAGGCAGGACCAAGTAAAGTTAGACCATCCTTGATAGGTGTTTGTCCAACCTGTTCTGAAAATACCCACATTCACCCACGAAAGCTCATGCTCAAATACGTCTGTTAGTCTATAAGGTGCTACAGGACTCTTTGCTCCTTAATCACAGATGAACACTTTCATTAATCAACTGTTTCATTTTTGCCTTTCAAATGAATACCCAGTAGGGCGAAAAACTCTCTCACAAGTGAGCAATGCCATTAGCTGAGCTTTTTTTTCATTTTCATCCAGGCAAATTGATTTTACTGAGTGTCAGCATCTTCATAGGCACGTCCTCCTAATGCTAATCTGTAGCCCCAAGGTGCCCAAGTGCATATTTATTTTGCTACTATCGTTGTGGGATTGCACTCAAAACTGCACAGACAATGAAGAAAGCAATTTCAGTGTGAACAGTTGCTATTGATTAATAAGAATGTATTGCTACATCTCAGTGTTACAGAGATCTGACCTCGGTCTGCCAAACTTTACTCGGATAAGTAGCGGTTCCTCATGCAGGCAGGCCCTTTGGAGTGAATGGATTGTGTGTAAGGATTACTCATCCGGGGAGGGATTTTTTAGGATCAAGCCAGAGGCAGGATTTACAGAGGCAAGTAGAAATAGGCCCTGTGCTGAGAATGTGCCAGATCCCTTTACACACAGCAGTTCAGAACCAGCTTCTCAGGGAGGGCCTTGATGGTGTTTTAAAATTACAGATGCTTGGCAAACCGGTCTGCCAGGACCACTGCTGTGGCTCTAGAGAGACAGAACGCAGCTATCGATTGTACATGGAGGGAATGTTTCATTTGGAAAGGAGATATTTACTTAACACCTCTGGATTAGCTCATACCCATGACCTCCTCCAGGGGCGGCTCCAGGCACCAGCGCAGCAAGTGCATGCCTGGGGCGGCAAGCCACGGGGGGCGGGCTGCTGGTCGCTGTGAGGGCGGCAGTCAGGCCGCCTTTGGTGGCGTTTCTGCAGGAAGTCCATCAGTCCCACGGTTTCGGTGGTAATTCGCCGATGGGTATAGTGAAGGCGCGTGACCGGGGCGGACCTCCAGCAGAACTGCTGCCGAATCCATGTGACCAGGGCGGATCTCCAGCAGAACAGCTGCTGAATCCGCGTGACCGGGGCGGACCTCCCGCAGAACCGCTGCTGAATCTGCATGTCCAGGGTGGACCTCCCTCTGAACCACTGCCGAATCCGCGTGACCAGGGCAGACCTCCTGCAGAATGCCGCCGAAGGCTCCCTGACTGCTGTGCTTGGGGTGGCAAAACACATAGAGCCGCCCCGACCTCCTCCGACTGCTCAGGCCCAGACCCTTCCTGGCTCTCAGGGTCTGTATGGAGGGCAGGGTCCAAAGAGATCCTGAGCGAGGGCCAGGCAGAATTACAGTTCCTGAACGCAGGTCAGAAGCCAAAGTGGTGGGACACCTTGAGAAGAGGCGGCACCAGGGCTCCATCTCCCATCCCCCGTTATTTTGTGCAGCAGTGGGTACACTGGCTGTGTGCAGGGGCATTCTTCTTACTTGAGGCAAAATGTCTCTCACTCAGGGCTTAGAAAAAATAACAATTATTTTTCATGGGAAATTTTGAAAATTTTTCATTAAAATGTTTATTTTTAAAGCAGTGAAAGTTTTGTTGGGTTTCCAACAAAAAACAGAAAACCCCCTCCCTCCCCCCCCATATGTGCGGTTTTCGATACACAGTTTTCAGTAAAACATTCAGTTTTAAAAAACAAAAATGAGACAATCTCTACCAAAGCCCACAATACTTTCTACTGATATTTTTTTCAATTTCTGGGTTTCTCAATGAAAAACTGGCCAATTTTGAGCAAAATAACTTTTTAATGAAAAAGTATTTTAATGAAACAATATCCAACTGCTCCAAAGGGGGCACTGCCTGTCCCTTGCTGTGGATTTTGCTTACAAGCCACATCAAACCCTCCATTAGTCTGTGCTGCTTCCACTGAAGGCCGGGGGATAGTTTGCCATTGATTTCAAGGGGAGCAGGAGTAGGGCCATTAGTTCTGTAGTCAGGAAAAACTCCCATTATTTGCAATGGGAACAGGATCGGGTCCTAGGAGAGGAGCATAGGATCTGGCCTTTAGTTCAGAAAAGGATAAAAGTTGGATTCAAAGCCTCAATCCGAACCCTACAGGACGTTGAGGTCATTTGGATCCAGCTCCAGGGCTGAACCCTGCAGTTCAAACCCATCTCTAAACCAGAGGGTCACTTTGAGTTGTATTTATTTCCGTTTCTCTAAGAGATGAAGGATAACAGAGCAGTGGCCTTTTTGAAGCTCAGGGCACCCTTGGCAATATTTATAAATACAAGTATTATCACTGCAGGTCCTTTGGTTTCATCTCGCTCCCCTAACCAGTAATGGCCTGACAAAAAGCAGGGACTGAGACTCTCTCCCATCCACCCCACCAAAAAAAGCCAGGCAATAGATATGTTTTGCTACATGCAAGGGGAAACAGATGTAGATGCTTTTGGACCAAGTACTCAAGTTGAGGGCCCTTGCAGACAACACGCTGCTAGGACCCCCCCTCTTTTTTGTATATGGGAGGCTCCGGCTTATTTTGCCTAGGCACTGACAGAAGGAAATCTACAGTTAAAATCAGTTGCACCAGGATCATTTATTTAATGTGGCTTTTCTGCATCGCTCATTTCAGAGATGCCTTTCTCGCCCCACCTCTCCCCCCGTCCTCTGAAGACAAAACTCTATTTGCAAGTGACTGCTAAATTAAGAAGGTTAAAATTACCTTTGGAAGCATTCAGGGTACTGTGGCAAGTAACCTGTGTTCTTGTGAGCATTTTGGTGTCCAAATGCCAAAGGCTTTACCCAGCTCCCCGAACATCGGTACCATAGTGAAATAAAGCTGAGAGTGTTACGAGTACATCTGACACTGACTTAGACAGTCATTTCACAGTGAAGGGATCCAACCACACCATTCCCAAAGTGGGTGCCAAACTTGTCTCAACGCCAAGAATGAATTTAGTCTCTGCAGAGCTTGAAACCAAATCTGCCTTTGGAGCTGACACCTCTGAGCACATCCATGTTTAGAAAAAGTTGTGTGAAGAAAGATCTTCTTGACTGGGTTCAAAGCATGTGAATCTGCATCTGAACATCAGTGAGACTATGCAGACGTGTCAGCTTCATAGCTATAAAATCAGATGTACTAGACTGGTCTTACTGGAGATTATGATCTGGGTGGTTGTTGTTTGTTAAAACAGATCAGCAAAATAACAGCGGCAGGTGCTGATGCATCAGAGCTGTGCCAGGTTTAGAAGTAACTGGAGACTCCTGTTCAATTGGGTTCACTTAGGGGAGTAAATATAACTCTTAGCAATTAAAAAAAGATGTTACTAGAAATAACTCTCAGGGCGATTAACTCTTCTATGTTCAAACAAACTGCAGACTGTTTGCTTTGCTGGGTCACTGGGTTATTTTAGGGGCAGCCTTTGGGGCCTGACCCTCCAGGGTGCTGAAGTCTATGGGAGTTGATGGAGCTCATCAATTTGCAGCAGGATCTTCAGAATCAGGGCTACATACTCAGCAAACTCTTACTGGAGGAGTGTTCTCCTGCAGTCAATTCCTTTGCCAGAGACATGCCTGGAGCCTGACAGACATGCTAGCTGCAATGAACTGTATTGTATGGTTGTAGGAAGGGATTTTCAGACATCTGAGCAATTTGGGTTTGAAAATCCGTCTTGTGAAGCATATGTTTGGGGCACCTGGTCCTTATGAGAATCCTCATAGATTTTAACAAGGAAGGAATTAAGAAGTTTCTACACAAAGGACTCTCAAACCTACAGAGCTTAATAGTAAATAAGGTCCTTTCCATAGTTTTTTTAAAACCGTCCTATAGAATTCTGTAGCAGAGAAAGAATTCCCTATTAAAGTCGATAGGATGGTATGACAAGCACTATACAAAGTTGATTTTCCTCTATGAAACTCTACAAGAGATGTCCAGAAAGGACAATAAGCTAAAGCAACCAGATCATTATTGACACTGTTCTTTTGGTATTTTTCACCCAATCATTATTTTACAGCCAAATAGTTGCATTATTTTTTGAGACTAGAGAAACAGATCCTGCAGGAGCTCAATGCACTGAAGGCCTGCAGTGGGTTGGGCTTATAATGCATAATGACAGTAGCTTAAGAAAGCTAAATGACAGAGCAGCATTATGCCCTTGTCTTGCTCAGCCTAGCAGGGAAGTAAGGCACCTCACAGCCTTGCTCAGCTTACCTGGATCTTGGGTCCAGGGTTTCTGAGACTACGGTGACGAGGGCCATGTAAGCACATGACAGACAGATCGATTGATCCTGGTGTGGTATGGAGCCCTTACTCTCTGCAATCCTCATGGGTGAGGAAGTGTGAGAGTAGGAGCAGAGCCAAAGCTCCCAACCACTCCCCTGAGAGTGCTGGTCAGACATAATGGGGGAGTAAGCTGCAGCCTGAGGAACCAGGAAGAGAATTGTGCCTCTGAGGGCTGTCTTTGCAGCATAGGACCTCTCTAGGCTGCTCCTGGGGGCGGGGCATGGTGTCATTTATGAATCTCGCCTTGCTCAGGTCTCAGTCTAAAGATACAGTCTAGCCCACAGTAAACCTACCATAAATAATAAACAGCTATTCTGACTGGCCATCAGTCTCCACTCACAAAACAGCCTTGAGCTGCTGGAATCCTTCTGGCTTCGGAGGACACAAGTCTGAGAGTATATGTGAGCCCATATTACCGTCTAGCTTTATCAAAAAGCTGCAGAGGCTCTAAACATGAGAGCGCCAGAGCGAGATCTGTAAACCCGGGCTCCAGGCGGCAGCCACTTTGAATGCCCCAAACTCACAAAGCCCTCGCTCATTTCTTGAGGTGGTGGGAAGGCGCAGATACACCAAGTGTGGCCAGAGAAACAGAGGAAGCGACTAAGCAGAAGGCATATGAAAGGCCCATAATTCACCAGCGGCTGTGCCACACAAGGTGGCAGGATCTGTCCATGCAGCTTGGCCCTTTAAAGAGCTCAACTATTCTTGGGGCAGCCTGGGGCAGGCAGCTAAGCATAGACTAAGAGAGTTATGCTGGAGTCGAAAGAAAAGACAATCTTGGAGGAAAACCGTAGGCCTAAATCCTATTGATCTCTGCTGCATCCTAGTAAAGAAGACGCCTTAAAAAGGCAGCTCTGAGTCTGAGTGCCCTGTACATCCATTTCCTAAGGTTTCTGTCAGAGTCAATTAACAAGGTGTAACGCTCATCCTAGAATCTCAGAGCCCCTTGCAAATGTCCAGTAATTTCTGAGAAGGAGGCCAGACCAGCATCAGTAAGACCCCATCCCCAAAGCAAGCCCGAATGCCCTCCAGCACAGGCAGCAAGGCCCATCTGCGCCTTCAGTGTGGGCCGGAGGGGGAGTCTGGAGTCTGCTGAGTCACTGTTGTGCTTAGTTCTCAGGACCTGACATGGTGCCAAAGAAGCTGTGCTGTGTTAAAACTGATGCCTGTGCAGCTAGAGGCTGTGATTGACACAGCTGATACCAACTAAACAAACACATAAAGAAGTGGGCCCAATCCTGCTAAAAGTTGCCTGGATTTCACTGCGGCGCTGCCTGTGCATGGGAGCTCAGCTGCAGACATCTCTTTGCAGAGTCAGGGACTGTGTTTTTTGCAACTGCAGGAAATGCAGCACGGAGTGCGTGAGTGACTCGCACAGCGAGTCTAGGGCAGAGCTGCGAGCAGAACCCAGGAGTCCTAGCATCCAGTCCTCTGCCCTAACCACTTGATGACACAGGCAGCAAGGAGTCATGGCGCTAGCTTGCAGGCCTCCTGTGCATGCCAGGTAGGACTGGTGGGCAAACGCTGCCCTCAGGCACACTGATGGAAATGTGGTGTACAGCGTCACATAGGCATTGCCAGCATAGACCAGCCCTGCAGTCCAACCACTCCACTGCCAGCAGCAGATGCTTCAGAGGAAGGTGCAAGAATCTCCCTAATGGAAAGCTATGGATTAACCTGTCCCTGGGGCAAGTTTTCCTCAACTGTTAGTGCCTGGCTCATGCTAAAGTCTGGTGCTGAGATCCCTCTAGCAATGCTTTATGCTATCGTGTGTACCTGTGAACGTCCCCGGCCAAATGACCAGAGAGCGTACCTTTG
Source organism: Chelonoidis abingdonii (assembly GCF_003597395.2). NCBI lineage: Eukaryota > Metazoa > Chordata > Testudines > Testudinidae > Chelonoidis > Chelonoidis abingdonii. The sequence continues at coordinate 75,845,926 of NC_133775.1, read as the reverse complement.
GCACCTAAGGGATGTTGCCGGGGTGGGGAACAGGGAGCGGGACTGGCCTCCAGAAGTTCCAGTCACTGCTGAGAGGAGGCAATCAGTGCTGGTCAGTGCTGGAACATCACCGAGAGAGCCGTTTACCACCGTGTTGTTCAACGTGTATTACACACGAAAACAGCTAAAAGAACTTTGACATTACAGCGTCCTGCCATCAGCAATTAGGAAGTTACCCAAGCCTGACCCCTTCTGCTCCTGGCCCTTCCCGCCTACCCTTGTCCGAGTCCCAGTCTTCTTCTTGGCCCCCTCAGTTTGTTGACCTAGTCCCAGTCCTCCCTTCACCTCTCCCCCCTCGGTTCTGTGTCCCATTCCCAGATACGCTCTGCCTCGGCCCAGCCTCAGCTCCATAGCCCGGGCCTCCATCCTACCTCCTTCAGCTCCTCTTCCCAGCCGCTCCCCCGGCTCTTTGGCTCAGTCTCCCCCCATCCTTCTGACCCCTTGCCTCAGTCTCGCCACCCTTCTTCTCCTCTTTGCCTGGGCACCAGCCAGGGGCATAGACACCAAGGAGACAGGCTCCCAGCTCTCACTTCTGGTTCCAAGCCTGGAGCAGCCAGCAGTAAGTTGTTACAGGGAAAGTCCTGAGTCCTGTAGCCCTGGGCTGGGACATGCTCTGTCACTGTGGGCTTGGCACATGTGCAGCCTGGTCACACTCAGAGACTGATTGGGACTGGAGCACGCTCAGTGTGGACAGAATGGTTGGGGAATTTAGCCGCCAAACTGAACCACATCCAAATGAGCTATTTAAATGTAAGAAGAATCATATAATTGCCCAGCAGCCCTGGTGCTGTGGCCTTCGAGATGATTGAGCCCTCGTGAGTCTGTGTTACCTTGAGCTCATCAGACAGTGCCATTGTGAAGTAGCCTCTTGTTCAGCACAAAGAGTGATTTCATGTCACCATCAATGGGTTGGGGAGAGCTAGGAGCTCAAATGTGCTACTGAAGGTGACATTGTATAAACAGCCCTAGAAGAGTTGAGAGCTGAGGCAGCATGGCTCTCACAGGCTTTCAAGGCAGATTGATTGCTTTGTTCATTTTCTGTTCGCCTCTCCAGGATGAATAACATCACACAGAGTGCAGAGGAAGAATGAAAGTGGGAGTGGGACAATTTTGGGCTTGGGACATACAGCTTGTTACATCAAAAGGCCCCAACCAGCTCAGCGCTCAAGCCTTGATCCCCAGCATTTGATTTCTGAACTCAGTGCCTGAAAAAGGGAGAGCATTTTAGAATCTGCCCCTTTTCATCACAAGCCGCTTTTGTTCAGTTCTCATGCTGGAGGAGCACAAAATACTTGCCCATAAAGATTTCTCTATTGCCCCATCCTTGCTGCATTAGCAGGAGGACAGACCATCTGTAACTGGGTCAGATTCTTCTTCTATAACTATATGTGTGAGTTCATGTATTGGTCATCAATGTTCCTTTCTCCGGGATGTTTCAGCAAAGGCTCTTGACATGTTACAGACATTAATGAAGAAATCCTCACAGTGCTCCAGGAGGTAAGGCAGGGACATGCATGCCACTGAACAGAATCCCCTCTGGAGTGGATGTGATAGTTGTTAACAGCATCCACAACACCACAGAGGAGTTTTAGGAATAACGAGCCAGAACCTCGGCTACTGCATTGCTCCCTTCATGTCCATGGCGCTACACATTTGGAGATTTGACCCCCAAGACTTCAGGTAGCAGATGGGAATTAACCAAGTGGAAATCTGGCCAGGACACTGTTTGTACAGACCCCACATCTGAATTGGGCCTGAGGGCTGGTCTATGCAGGACATTACTGTGCAGCAAGCCGGGGTGTGACTCTCCAGTGCACCAGCTTGCTGTGCAGTAGCATCCCAGCCGGACAGTGCTACAAAGCATTGTGCCATAGGCTCATACCCTGGCTTGCTGCAGAGTAACATCCCATGTAGATAGCCAGAGTGCCACAGGATTGTAGTGAGCACAAGGGACCAGGCCTTGGGGTTTATATTTCTTCTGAAGGAAAGCAGCATGGTACCCTCTACCCTCCTGCTGGTGCTTTGGTGACTAAGGGTACGTCCACACTGCAAAGTAAACCCATGCTTGAGCCTGGGCTCAAGACTAATCCCCCTTGCGTCTACACTGCAATTGCACTAATCCAGGGCTCAGACTCAGGGTGCCAGGAGCCTGCAGGGCTGGAGGTCCACGCTTGAGTTAAACTGGGACCCAGGGTCCAAGCTCTATTGCTTTGAAGTGTACACACTGCCCTGCTTGACTCGGGTCCCAGGAGTCACCTGGAAGTATCCCACAATTCCATGGGACAACTTCCTTGGTCCACTCTAGCCCAACAACCTGCAATGCACATTATTGATACAAGCCCCTTCCCACTCTGTGAATGACAGCTGCTCAGGTCAGCATTGACCCATTTTCAGCTGAGCACTGATCGGCAAGCACACTACAGAGAGCCTCTGGGCTGGAATAACACCACTGAAGTCACTTGTGTAAAGGAATGGCTGTAGACCAGTGTGTGTATGGAAAATACAACCACAGTGCGGCAGGGCTGTTTGAACACTTGGACTCTCCCAATTCTGTTCTGTGCTGTGTGTGCGCAAAGGAACTCAGGCTCAGCCCTATTGGTGCCACTAGGTAAAAATCCTCTTGCTTTAAGGCCTGTGTAATAAGGCCTGCGTGAACCAAAGTACCTCCATGTTAGCATGTTAAAAGCCTGCGTTAGCTTCACTATACTTCTGTAACCTTTTGTACTAAAATGCTAACTGTAACTTTCTGTACTAATGTGCTAACTGTAACCACCTGTGTTATGCTACTTGCTAAACAAGAAGGCCGTAGTTAGCAAAGCTGGGTAATACTAGACATTGCTAATACTAGATAAAATAAATAAAAAGCAAATGTTATGGCCAAGAACATGCACTTAAGAAAGTAGCCCACACAATAAATAGCATAAAAAGAAAAATACAAGAAAGGGGGTTATAAATACTAGTGCCCTGCCTGTGTGCAGTGTGCAGGATTTGAGATTGCATTCTCCCTCGCACCTTATTTGAGCTCAAATAAACTTGTGTTTTGCTTCTCCATCCTGGTGTGTTCATTGGCGCTACGCACTCCGGGCCATGAACCACTGTTGCTTGCCTCTGGCACTTTGTGCTGGCAACAGTTTTTGGTGCCCCTGGGTGGGCCAAGAGGCTGAAATTGGCCTTGCCCGGATCCCTCCTGACGGTTGACGGATTACAGCGACGACCAACGCCCAGCGCGCACCGGTGACTTCATCGGGGGCCTCGGCGGAGACGTGATCCGACTGACCTCGGAAGGCACAACGGTGCAACGCGCTCGAGTAGTGGAGAAGCAGTTGCGGGCGACGGTGTGGAACCGGTCCCGGGCGACAGTGAGGAACCGGTCCCTTGGATAAGGTAGGAACAGTCCGGTTGTCCGGACTCTCTCTGTTAGGACCTGGGGACGCCCAGTGTCTACCTGCGACATGGGGCAGGGGCAGAGCAAGGTGGGGAAGGCAAAGTGTACCTCCCTAGAACGCATTCTAGAGAATTGGAAGGTGTTTGGTTCAGATTCGTTAAACAAGAATAGGTTGCAGAGGTTTTGTACAATAGACTGGCCTCAGTATTAATTAAGGGTCAGGAGAGATGGCCCACTGAAGGATCAGTAAATTACAATACTATCCTTCAGTTACTTTTGTTTTGCCAGCGAACAGGCAAATGGAATGAACTTATGTATGCACAGTTGTTTATGATGTTAAGAAACAGGTCAGATCTCTTGTTAAGGTGCAATGTAACCCCAACTGTAAGGTATAATGCAACCCCTACAGGGTTGGTAGTAACTGATGTTAGTTTTCCAAACCCCTCCCCCATTGTAATGGCAGAGCCAGTGTCCCCTTTGGCTACAGCACTCCCACCATATGAAAGAAAGGTGCCCTCAGCCCCGGAGAGTGCTCCCCCAGTAGGAGTCTATCCGTTACTTACCGAAGCCCAAATATCCTGCCAAGCAGCGCAGGACCGTGTGGCAGAAACTCTGCGAGTGTACAACCATGTTCCTTTTGATTCCATGGCTCTAGCAGCCTTTAAAGCACAGGCTGGAGAATTTTCCACAAACCCAAGCCATTTTATTTCAGTCTTTGAGGGATGCCTAGTAAGTCACAAGCCCGACTGGGATGTTTGTCAGGTTCTTTTAAGAACTTTACTCTCTGAAGTGGAGCAGACCCAGGTACTGGCAAGAGCTAGGGAGGAGGCAGAGCGAAAACATGAGGCACACCAGGAACATGTCCCCGAACCTAAAGATCAAGTTCCCTTTAGAGACCCCCAGTGGGACCTGAATAAGAAGGAGGACTTTGCCCGCCTATCCGCTTATAAGGATTTGCTTTTATATGGTCTTAGGCACTGTGGTTAGACACAATAATTGGGCAAAACCCTATGAACTTGTGCAGGAGCCAAAAGAAACTCCGGTTGCCTTTTTGCAGCGCATTCAAGATACTATTCGGCAGAATACTAGTGCAGACCCCGATGACCAGGCAACTGAGGCAATAATAAAGGGCATTTTTCTCAGCCGTGCAGCTTATGATATTAAAAGGAAATTACAGAAAAAGGAAAATTTAATAGGCATAACTATGGCACAGATTTTGGAAATTGCAAATAAGGCTTATAGCCTTAGAGAGGGAGAAAAGGAGAAAAAGCAAGTGAAATGATGGTAGCGGCAGTGCAGGCCGGCACTAGGAGAGGGCCACGGGAAGGTGGAAGAGAAAGGGGAATAAGGGGCTGTGGACGTGGACGTCCTGGCTCACAGGAAAGACGTCTGGGTCCCAACCAGTGTGCTATTTGTCTGCAGGAGGGACATTGGAGAAGTGAATGCCCTAAGAGGAAAGGTACCCGAATAATGGCGGCAGAGAATAATGAATTGAGGTGTCAGGGAAAATGGAGCATCCCGCCCCCGAAGCCCTGAGTAAAAATGCGGGTGGGAAACTCTGAAATAGACTTTTTAGTAGACTCTGGAGCGGCACGGACTGCTGTAAACCAGCCCCTCCAGCTGCCAGTGGCAGATTCCCTTAATGTGGTGGGTGCCCCAGGAAAAGGAGCCAAGTGTCCAGTATATGCCCCAGCGGAACGTGCTTTGGAAAACAGAATTATATCTCACAAGCTGGTTTACCTCCCCGATTGCCCAACGCCCCTACTAGGGCGAGACCTACTTTGTCGCTTAGGTGCCACTCTGCATTTTACTCAAAATAAAATAACCCTCACCTTACCACCCGAAAATGCATAAATAATAACCCTTGCAGTTGAACCCTCAGCCATGCAAGCCCCAGAGTGGAGCCAGTGGAAAAATCAGATATACCCCTTAGTATGGGCATCAAAGATCCCAGGAAAAGCCACACACCAAACCCCAGTTAAAATTCAGGAAAAGACCTGGTGCAAATCAAACAGTACCCAGTCAAGAGGGAAGCCAGAGAAGGGCTACAGGGAACCATAGACCAATTCCTACAGTACAGTATACTTCGAGAATGCCAGTCAGCTTGAAACACTCCTATCTTGCCTGTTCAAAAGCGTGATGGCACATACCGGCTGGTACAGAACCTAATGGCAGTTAATGAACGAGTTAAAACTCTGCACCCCCTCGTCCCAAACCCATATACCTTGTTGGCCTCAGTGGGGGGGCAGTATACCCATTTTTCAGTTTTGAATTTAAAGGACGCTTTCTTCACAATTCCGGTTAATACATCATCTTAGGAGATTTTCTCCTTTAAGTGGGAGGACCAAAGAAGGGTTAAAAAGCAGCTTTGCTGGACTGTGTTAGCCCAAGGATTTAAAAACTCCCCCACCCTTTTTGGCCAGGCCCTGGCTAGGGACTTGAAGGAATGAAATAATGAGAACCAGGTCCTCCTTCTGCAATATGTAAATAATTTGCTAATTGCAGCTGTGGGTCTGTCCCCTTGCCTTAAAGCCACCGCAAGCCTCCTGAGCTTTATTGGACTCTGAGGATATAGAGTAGCTAAAAGCAAAGCTCAGATTGGCCTCCCAAAAGTACGGTATCTGGGGTTCCACATAAGGCAGGGAAAGCGTCAGCTTTCAACTGAAAAAAAAGAAGCTATATGCCAAGTTCCTATCCCAAGCAATCATAAACGGCTCAGGGCATTTTTGGAAATGGTGGGCTTCTGCAGAATATGGATCCCAGAGTTTAAATTGTGGGCTAAACCATTGTATAAATGTGTCAAGGAAACAAATCAGGACCCTTTTCACTGGTCTCCAGAAGCTGACAGAGCATTTAAAATTTTCAAAAGAAAATTAATAAAAGCCCCAACCCTGGGTTTACCAGACCTTTCTAAGCCATTTCAATTGTATGTACATAAGCAAAAAGAAGTAGCACTGGGAGTGCTTACCCAGCTGTTAGGCACCTGGAAACGTCCCGTAGCCTACTTTTCCAAACAACTAAATCAAGTTGCAAAAAAATGGCCAGCACGTTTAAGGGTGGTTGCGGCAACTGCTCTGGTCTTAAAAGAAGCTGAAAAGTTAACGCTGGGGGGGCAGGGGGGTTGTACAAGTGTATACTCCACATATGGTCCGGGCTTTGCTGAATGCCAAGGGCGGTCTCTGGCTCACTCAGGCCCGGGTAGCTCGGTACCAAGCTAAACTTCTAAAAAGCCCCGAAGTTACCCTACAGCCCTGCCCTTCCCTTAACCCAGCCACCCTGTTACCTGAAACAAAGGAACAGAAGCACGATATCGATGCCCAATACTCCAGTCGCCCAGACTTAAAAGATCAGCCACTTCCAAATGCGAACTATAAATGGTATACTGATGGAAGCAGTGCTGTTATTAATGAACAAAGAAGGGCAGGTTATGCAGTTGTAACTCTCCACAAGACAGTGAAAGCAAAAAGTCTGCCTGCCGGGACATCAGCCCAGCTGGCTGAATTAATAGCTTTAACTCGGGCTCTTAAACTGTCAAAAAAACAAAAAGTTAACATTTTTACTAATTCCAAATATGCGTTTAAAGTGCTGCATGCTCATGCCGGTCTGTGAAAGCAAAGGAAAATGCTAACAGCACAAGGCTCTCCAGTCAAGCCTGGGTCTCACATTCTCCGGCTCCTAGAAGCTGTACAGCTCCCCGCGAAGACAGCAGTAATACACTGCAAGGCACATCAAAAAAAAAAAAATCAAGATGTAGCCAGGGGCAACGCTTGAGCGGACAAAAAAGCCAAGCGTGCTGCCACCCTAAACCGACCGACAGCTAAAACCACCCACATGCTCGCCCTCATTCCTTCAGTAGGAAAGCTTGCAACTCCTCAGTACTCCTGTAAAAAAAAGCAGCTGGCTGACAGGCTCAGTCTTCAGGAAAAGGAGGGATGGCTCCATTCCGCAGAGGGAAAGATCCTCCTGCCAAAAAGTCTAATCCAACCGGTGCTACAAAAATTACATCAAACTACTCACGCTGGCAAAAAAGCCCTTACTCTGCTAATGAATAAATATTTCCTGACCTCTGGACTTCGACCACTGGCCTCTCAGGTGCAAGCTAAATGCTTAATTTGCCAAAAAAACAATCCACGACCAGGATCTTCAGTGCCACCAGCCACTCTGAAACCCACCCCAGGCCCAGGACTGGTGTGGCAAATAAATTTTACTAAGCTTCTCCGGACCCAAGGGTTCAAATACCTCCTCATCTTAGTGGACTGATTCAGTGAATGGCCCAAAGCCTACCCATGCTGTAATTGTACAGCAAAACAGTAGCCCTTAAGTTTGTCAAAAAAATCATCCCTCGCTTTGGGCTCCCCCAGTGAATAAAATCGGACAACAAAACACCCTTCACATCAAAAATCATCCAACATATAGCGGAGGCCCTGCAAATTCCTTGGAAGCTCCACACCCCATGGCGACCGCAGGCCAGTGGTGTGGTGAAGCGTACAAATCAAACCCTTAAAAGACACCTCTCAAAAATCTACCAAGAGGCTTCTTTACAATGGCCTGATGCTTTGCCCCTTGCTCTGCTTCGTATTCGGGTTCTCCCTAAGGGTAGATTAGAACTTAGTCCCTTCAAAATTGTCTTTAAAAGGGCATGGCCTATAAGTGGTATACCAGTTCTGGCAGGGAAGTGGGAAATAGGGTGTGAGTTTTTGTCACAGTACATGTGCTCTTTGTCTGCTGTTCTCTCTTCTCTTCACGGGTATACCAAAAATCTACAGCCTTCTCCATTAAATGCTCCTGTCCACTCCTTGCAGCCAGGCGACTCCGTGCTCGTGCATACCTGAAAGGACAAACCCCTGCAAAAACGGTAAAAGGAACCATACACAGTCCTGCTGGTTTCCCACACTGCGGCCAAGGTTAAGGGGCACAAGACCTAAATTCATCACTCTCGTCTAAAAAAAGTCTCCACTCCATCATCAACAAACCAGTAAACTGTTCAGCCCGCCAGTAATCCCAACGATACTAATCTTAAACTAAAACTGTTGTTTAAACAACATAAGGGCCAAGCCCAACCTTCTTCCACCCCTAGACCCTATATGGGTGAAAGCCCTCCTGTAAGGTTTCACATTCCCCGTTAGTTGTCCATACTATTGCTCCCTTCAACGTTGGTGGGTAGTGCACGTCTTTGTATATGGGGGCCCCACTCAAAAAGTTCACGGGTTCTTATCACCCTCCTTTCCTCCTTTGGGACTCGGTCCTACTTGGGTACAGGTCTGTGGAAAGCCCCAATATTATTTCCACCCTCGTCAGCATTAAGTGTTAAATGCAGTGTTTTCCCTTTGGGCACCCTAATTTCCTTCCCCGAAAGTACCCTAAAAACTGGCTGTGTTTGTTCTCCCAAAAAGGGCCCCGCCTAGCAGTATAAATCCTTTTGTTTCTCATATGTCTTTTAATTGTCCTTCTCATTCTTTGGGGTTTTGGCAACCTAGGCTTTTAGGCCCACTGTGGCTCCTTTGGGTCATAATCCTCCCTGTTGGAATTGCCCAACTACACGCCGGTTGGGGTCCCAGCCCTCCTAAGAATTTTACTGTTAACACCTTTAAAGCCCTAAAAATTGCTTTTGCCCGGAAGTTTAATTTTTCCAACTGTTGAATTTGTGCCCAGATCCCACATCACGCTGCTGGGTTACCCTGAAAAGTCATTCCCCAAAATTGGTCAAATTTCTGTCAAAGGTAAATGGTAACCAAAAACAGCACCTCTCACAATAAAGGGTTACGACTCAATTGTACCAAAAAGGCCCCTTATGGTTTACACAATGGCTCTTGGACTCGTTATTCTAATAGCACTCTTAAGCCCCAGTCTATTCAATTGCGCTCTCCACCCACTGGTCTTATATGCTTTCAGCAAACCAGTACAAGTAACCATACTTGGTTTGCAGGAAATAGTACGTGTAAATTTTATATCGGTCCTGGTATAAATTTTACTATCCCTCTAGTAAATCCCACCGGTCAGCAGACCGGCAGTGCAACCTTTGCTCTCACCGCAAATGCCAACCTACGGAACCAAAAAGGTTACAATAAAAAGGTTAGCTATGGTAAATCATTCTGGGTCTGTGATAACAGTGCCTATAAATGGCTTTCTCATGGATGCTATGAAAGCTGTTATTTGGGCTATCTTGCTCCTCCTCTCCGCCTCTTAGCCCAGGCCCCCTCAGGTCGCCCTAGGTATCAGCGATCCCTATATGCCACCATCGAGCCTATCAGTTGGAAAAATAGGTTTAAAATAATATTCCTTCCATCATATGGGGTGGGACGACTAGCCCAACTTTATCAAAGGCTATCTGTGTTTCTCACTCAGTTTACCAATAACACCCTGGCTATAAAAAAGAGCATCAGCTCTGAGATTTATCAGCTCCGACTGTTGGCCCTACAAAACCGCCAAGCTCTAAATTATGTTCTGGCTTCACAGGGCAAAGTAGGTGCCCTTATTAAAAAAAAATGCTGTACATATGTCCCAAAAAATGCAGAAGACATTAATAAGCACATTTTATCCGCCGAGCAGGCTTTTAACCAGTGAAAGGCCCTGGAACAGGCTCGCTCCCTATTTAATACCGTCTTTAGTTGGCTGCCCAATCTTGAATGGGTGGAAACAGGGCTAATTCGTCTCCTGCTCACTGGCGTTGTATTGTGTATCGTTACTCTCCTTTTGCTTACTTGCTGTAAAGCATTTATTCATAAAATTTGTACCTCTTGTTCTCCAAAAACCCCTATGTACCCTCTCATGGAAGGCGCTGACATCATTTTACTTAATAATATGTTATCTTCTAAATATGAAAAAACTCAGCCAAAAGTTTAAGTGTTCTCAAAGGAGGGAGTTGTTGGTGCCACTAGGTAAAAATCCTCTTGCTTAAGACCTGTGTAATAAGGCCTGCGTGAACCAAAGTACCTCCATGTTAGCATGTTAAAAGCCTGCGTGTTAGCTTCACTATACTTCTGTAACCTTTTGTGCTAAAATGCTAACTGTAACATTCTGTACTAATGTGCTAACTGTAACCACCTGTGTTATGCTACTTGCTAAACAAGAAGGCCATAGTTAGCAAAGCTGGGTAATACTAGACATTGCTAATACTAGATAAAATAAATAAAAAGCAAATGTTATGGCCAAGAACATGCGCCTAAGAAAGTAGCCCACACAATAAATAGCATAAAAAGAAAAATACAAGAAAGGGGGTTATAAATACTAGTGCCCTGCCTGTGTGCAGTGTGCAGGATTTGAGATTGCATTCTCCCTTGCACCTTATTTGAGCTCAAATAAACTTGTGTTTTGCTTCTCCATCCTGGTGTGTTCATTGGCGCTACGCACTCCGGGCCATGAACCACTGTTGCTTGCCTCTGGCACTTTGTGCTGTCAACAGCCCCCTCAACAGTGGAAAGACCTCTCAGCTGACTGGTGTTTGGGTCCAATATTGCTTCCATGAATTAGGGTTCGGAGCCCACTGGTTCCACCTCATGTGACAAACAGCTGAATTTGGCCCAAAACAGTCAATTAGCCTCAGGATTTCTTTATAGGCTGAGCTCTGGCAGGAACTGCAGCGAAGCAGTGTAGAGTATGTCTACACTACAGCAGCAGAACTACAGAGCTGTAGATGTGCCCCAGTAGCGCCATAGCATAGATGCATGCTACATGGACAGATGAGGTTTTTCTGTCAATATAATCTACTTCTCAGAGCGACGGTAGCTCGGTTGCTGCAGGGTGGAGCTACATCAACAGTGGGAGTTAGCTCGTCCTAACTATGTTGCACAAGGTATAATATTTTTCACAGCCTGAGCAATGTAGCTAGGTTGATCTAATTTTCATCTTAGAGCATTCCTTAAGGCTTATGCTATAGTCCTGTTTGAGATGGGATCAGCAAGGCAAGGCCATGGTATAACAACAAGCCTCCCTGTGTGGTTAGTCATGTGCTTATCCTAATTGGGCTAGAGTAGGAGGCAGGATAAGGGGGCATTGCCTTTAGAAAGTGCTTTTTTCCATGAGAACTCTGCCCTTGGATACGTGTGTAACCCTTATGGGGCTGAACCTTGCTCTCAGTGAGCCGCGCACAAAGCAAAGGAGTCATTCCAGATTTACACAGGGGATGCGCTCAGATGCTGCTTCCTCAGTGGGAGATTCACACTTGCCATTGATGGCCAAACTGTGTCTCTGTCAGGGAAATGAAACTGCTCTGGACCTATCATCCATGGGGAAAACAGAAGTAAATTGCCTACTTCCCTCCGCTTTACTTCCCTCAACCATGATCAACCGATAAAGTTGCCATCTACCTGCTGCACATGACACATCCCTCAGGGGCTCTTCAGCCATCACCTATGGAGCACTCTGGGTTTCATCTTACTTGTGCTATCGGGACTCCAGCCCCATCTGGTATGTCAGCGGCAGTGCAGATGTACTGTCCCTCAACCTCCGGAGTGTCCCACTATAGCTCAAGAGCAGGCTAGGATGGGGCGGGAGGGGGGGGAGGCAGAGGGGAGTTTACAAATTCCCTGACCATGACTAAGGCAGTAAAGGGAAGAAAAAGGGAGACATTTCTCCATGCATGGAGCCTCTGTTTCCTGGGTGTTCCCCTCACCACCCCATCTGCACACTCCAGATGGGTGTCACTGCTCGGAGGTGGCGCCCCATGGCTGTGCCTGGCAGGAGAGCAGGCACCTGCAGGGTGGCGTTTGTCTTTTCCTTGTTCTGCTTTTCTCCCACTCCGCCCATCTCATCACTCCCATGGCTGCCCCCTCTGTAGCTCACCCCTTCCAGCTCTTCTCATTCTTCTCCCCACCTTTCTGCCCCCAGCCACCCCAAAAATCAAGCAATGCAGGGGCCCCTCTGGCTTGGTCACACTGCTATCTCATGCAGCCTGCCACTCCCTCTCTCGGCTGCTCCTCATGCAGCCCCCCCCAATACCACAGGCTTCCACAGGGACTGAGGGCCCTAGGGCAGCCAAAAACACAAGGCTCAGGAAAGGGATGAGGGGGAGGGGAGTTTGGGGAGCTGGGTTTACAGGGGGGTGAGAAGGAAAAGGAGAGGGCTGCAGTGCAGCACAATGGAAAGTATGAGGGTGGCAGGGGACAAAGGCACAGCCAGGGGAGCCAGGAGCTTCGGGAATGGAGGGTGTCGGGCCCTGAGTGTCATCAAGCTTGAGTGTGATGCAGAAGCAACTGGAAGGCTGGGGTGATGGGGGCAGGAGGCTGCTGGGAACTGTGCTTCAGGAGCAGTGCGGGGAAAGGCTCACGCAGAGTGTTACACACTCCTTGCCAAGACTTTAGGGCTCAATGGATGCAGAATGCAGCCCAGCTTCTCCTGCCCTCCCACCACAGACTATTTTAAAGCAACAGGCACCCTCTCCCCCCAGGATCTGTCCATCTTAGAGGGGAACTTTGGGGTGTCTCCCTGCTTGGGGGCAGGGTCACATCCTGCCCTCCCTCCACTGCATCCTGGGTACCTGCATCTGCATGTCTGGGAACAGGAATGCAGTGCCGAGAGTCCTCATTGAGTCCAAGAAAGAAATTTACTGGCCCTTCTTGAACCATTGAGGAGTCTCATCTTCCCCTTGAGAACGGGCATGGTGCAGAGATGCCAGGTTCAAGACTTCAGCCAGCAAGGGACACACAAGACTGAGCTCAAATGATGACAGAGCAGTAAAGGGGAAGCTGATCTTGAGGTATTTAGTTTAAAATCTTTTATTTGAAGTCACTCGGTCTGTACATGTATCCCGTCACCCTTCTGGGGTCTAACAGTATTTACCAAGCTTCATGAGATTGTCCCTGCCACTATCTTGGTGGGCACGGGGGGCCAGACAGGGGAAGCTGTGAGACACAAACAGCACTGGTGAGGAAGGGACAGAACATGGCTAGGCAATGGGAGCATTTCCCTGTAAGCTCTCAGCCCACATCAGCAGTGACCAAGGAACAGCCGCTATTGCAACCCGGGGTCTGCTCTGAGCAGAGCCCCAGCTGAGGTGGTGGCTTTGTGAAGCACACAAGTGCTTAGAGGACAAGGGGAAGCCCATTTAATTAATTTCACTTGCACCAGGCTCCAGCGGTGAAAGGCCACCGCATTATATCAAACTGCAGTGGCCCAAGTCTGTATCTGCACTCAGGTTTGGCCTGGGCACTCACCTGTCATGACAGAGGCGTAGCTGGGCAAAATTTGAGTGGGTGGTGGCAACACAAACCCCATGTGCCAGGTTGCACTGCCTGGAATGGGGAGTTGGGCCTAGCCCCACAGGACAGGAGCTGCTAATGAAGGATGAGTGCATGGTGGGCTCGCTTTCCAACCCCCTTCCTGACCTCTCCCCTGCCCTAGGGGCCTCCCCACTGCACCAGGCCAGGAAAAGTATGTTTGTGTAGGCCAGGGCCCACTGATGGGTTAATGTTATGACCCATCTACAACCTTTCTGAGACAGTGATAGGGTATTGCTATTGGCCTTGTTGGCCACAGCAGTAACGGTGAGCACTAGAATCTTTACAGTGGTTGCGTATCGAGGGGATACATGGATTGCAGTGTAATGTTTAATACAGTCACTTTAAACCCTTCTTCTGTTTCTTTTTCAGCACTTGCGCTATGTAACTTTCCTGTTGTTTCTGTATTTTTAAGTCTGACACTTGAGTCCTGCAAAAACAAACAAAACTACCATCAGAAAGTGGCACTGGCAAGCATCACGCTGCTAATTTATTACCAATTCTCCTGGTCGCTTCCTGGGCAGGTTAATCAGGGATATTCTAAGCAATTCCTAAGGAAATGGCCACATTAACAAGGATCCTCTATTAAGCCAGAGCTAAAGGCTGCCCCGGTGGTAGCACTCAGGAGTTTTTTGCCACTCTGTAGCCAGGTGTGTTAGCAAACCAAGGTTACACTGATTTCACTCTGTGGCATTAGCAACATAGTTCTCCTGTTCCTGGCAATCAGTGTCAGGATGGTAAATCAGACTCCGGCCATGAAAGTTGCAGGGAAGACCCACTGCTCAGTCAAGAGGCGGCTCAGGCGTAGTACACACTTAAAAGTTATGTCTGCATTGCTACCTTGTCCAGGGGTGTGAAAAGCCCACCCCCCAAGCGACACACCTATGCTGACAAAACCCCCAGTGTGGAAACAGCTGCACTGATGGAAGAGGGCTTCTGCTGATGTAGCCAACATCATTCGGGAAGGTGGTGTTCCTACACCAACAGAGACCGTTTATGCAGATATAGGCTGTGTCTAGGCTAAGGGGGTGACACCAGCATGGGCCCCATGCTGTAGATACACCCGAAGAAGAATGCAGTGCTTTAATTAGAGAGAATTTCATGCAGATGAAAGGTGCAAGGTTGGCAGCCGCAGAGAGGGTTCATTCAGGTACAACACAAGCACAGAATGCAAACATCCCCTGATTAATATGCCTACCCCCTGATCTGGAGGGACAGTCCAGAGGGGAAGTCTCCACGGACAACTCAGTCCTTGGCTGCTCTACTGAGATGGCTAGCAATGAGGCTGATGAACGGGTTTCATAATACTGATGCCCATTCCCAGCACTGGGATCCACCTGCATGACAGATGCCTTGGCCCTGTGCCATGCTGACCTGGTTGCAATCAGCAGAGGCATCTGAGCTAGATCTCTCTTGCTTTACATGTTGGGGGTTGGCAGGATGTTCTCTGTGAGGGTCCCTCAGCTGTGGAATCTACTCCCCTCCCACCTGCTCTGAAACAGCACCGGCCTGCTGACCTTCCAGGCATGCTGCAAGGGCTCAGAGCCGGAAGGGGACTGACAGGAGCAAAGGGTCAGTGTGGAGGCAGGTGGCTTCTAGTTGGAGTGAATTTAACGGGATTACTTTTGAAGTGACATCAAAGACATCTAGAGAGACAGATGGGTAGATTGTTAAAACACTGAAACAGACAAAATAGACACCGTATTCCCACTGAGGTCAGCATCAAACTCCCACTGGCTTCAGCGCAAGGCCAATAACCATCTAAGGAGATAGTACTCACTTGAGTGTTTGCTTCTGCTTGGTGATGAACTGCTGTAGCTCCTTAATTTCATTCTCTTTGTCATTCAGAAGATCCTCCTGTTTCACAATATGGCTCTCAATTTCTACCAAAAAACGTGGAGGGGGAGTTGAGGCTTAAAACTCACTTGAGATGCAGCTAATCTTCGGTGCATTTCTATTCCCTCTGGTATCAACACGGCAGCTGAATTTTTTTTGGCCTTTGTTTTAAGGATTTCTTATAGTATGATCAGCTACAAACATTGATACCGAAAACATGGGGAACATGTTCCAACACCTCCCAAAATGGAGATTAGCTCTGCGCTGAAATGTGGACAGTGACATTGGGCTACAGTCAGTTCTGGATTAGTTTCACATTATTGTGCATCTGATCATAAACATAAACGGTCTGCAATGCCGGCATGAAACCTAACTGGGGCAGCTGAGGTGAGAGGACAGCTTGTTAAACAGAACTACACCAAAAATAAAGGTTCTTGGGTCTAGCCCCTTCCATCTGAAGGCTTCAGGACGCTGCATGGATGTCTGTAGGCTTCACAACCCCCTGCGAGGCAGGTATGTATCAGTAGCAGTACAGTACAGCTAGAGATATTGAGGCACAGAGAGGTTAAAGGGCTAATCCTGTGAAATGCTGAGTACCCCCTAAATGCCCTCAGCTCCCACTGACTTCAGCTGAAGGCACTGGGCACCTCCCAGGAGATGTCTGGCACATCCCAGGATCAGGCCCCAAGTGACTTGCCTGATCACATGCTCTATCTGTGGCAGGGATTGGCCCAGCTCCCCCTATGCCTTCATCTCCAGGTCATGCTTCCTGATGCTAAACAATAAGGTGCTTTCATTACAGATGAGGGGGAAGAGACTGAGTGGAACAAAGCGTTGCCCTATTAAATGTTTTACTACTCAAGCCCTGGATTGGGCCACACATGATTCTGATTGCCTGGCCTGGGATTTCAGCCTAATGCCTCGGGAGCACCTTAACCTGATTTGGGAGGAAAACCTGACAAAAAAGTGGGTAGATATTTAACATGTGCCGTTTGCTTGCGGAGAAAGCCAGCTCTCCTTAGCAGTCAAGCAGGGACACTCCGAGCCTTTGCTCAGTGACTCAGGGAAGCACGATTCCCTCCCCGCTGTCCCCTTTCTCCAGGACGGGCCCGTATCTGCACCAGGCTTTTCCCAGCTTCAGATTCCTTCCCTCCTGCACCAGTTCAGCTGATATACTAATGGGCGAGTGGAACCACAGCTCCACCAACTCCCTGCACTGCTTCATGTCCACGTAGGTACCCAGGAATAGTGACTGCATGGAACGTGCTCCCCCATCCCCTGCACCTGGATCTCTGGTCCAGAGAGACTCCATGGCAGGTGGCATGTGTGTGTCTGTCTTGGCGGGAGTATGAATATTAAGTCATATCACACTTCCTAATGAAAGTAAATCCTGGTTACTGGCCTTTTGTTTCTAAGCTGATAGAGCAATGTGTAACAAACTTTAGCCGCTGGTAAACTTACCATTGCATTTGCTTATTAGCTTGTCCTTTTTGGTGGATTCTCTTAGCGCTTTGCTCTTAACGTTGGAAAGTCTATAACAGAAGCAACAAAAATGAAGGCAAGTGACATGAGCGTCAGTGTAATTTTAAATGCTGAAGAACCTTCTCATTTGCAAGGGCTGATCTTCCTTCTGCACCCCCATGGCCATGCAACCCTCTTAGGCAGCTCTGAACTTCTCAGCCACCGCAGCATTTGGAGACCTGCTGTCCACTCGGATGGTAGCTACTCTGCTTAGCCTCTGTTTGCCAGAAGCTGGGAATGGGCAACAGGGGATGGATCACTTGATAATACCTGTTCTGTTCATTCCCTCTGGGGCACCTGGCATTGGCCACTGCTGGAAGACAGGATACAGAGCTAGATGGACCTTTGGGCTGACCCAGTATGGCTGTTCTTATGTATTCAGGCATCCAAATGTCACCGATTGGGACTACATATTTAAATCCTGGTCCAGCAAAAGTGATCCACTTGGCTAGGCCTGTAAGACCAGCAAAGGCCCAGAGGCCTCAAAATGATCCCCCCACACAAATCATTTTACAGGGCTGGGGCCTTAGGCAGAAAAGCCCTTTAAAAAACGCTGCTGAACCTCTCCCACCATAAAGAAATACATTTTAGAGGCAACCTAAAGAGACTTCTCGTCCAAACCCTAAATTCCAGGCCTCACAGGGCTGAACTTGGGTCCAGATTCAGCAAAGCATTTAATTATGAGCTTAAAATTAAGCACATGCTTAAGTCCCATTTAAGTCAACTGAATTTAAATACATAGTTAAATATAGTCTGCAAGGGAGTTTGTTGTGATGAAGCTGATTTTATTACTTGTATTACTGTAATGGCCAGTCGCCCCAGTCACTGGCCAGGGAGGGCCCTACTGTGCTAGGGGCTGTACAAACAGAACAAATAATGATTGCTATGGTTGCTAATAGCTTTTGGCTCCAATTCAGCAAAGCACTTTAGTACGTGCTTAACTTTTCTCCGATATCTAATTCTATTAAATTAGGGTAAACACACATTGTTCCCACATGAGAATGGAGTCCCTAATTAAGTACGATGCTGTCATACCCAGCTTGGTTACTAACAAGACCAAATACTTGCTGCCTGTTTTCAAATATTAAAACACAAATTCCCCCTCCCCACCCTCCCTAACTTACGCTTTTTCAAAGACTTGTTTCTCTCTTTCAAGCTGCTTGGACAAAACCTCAATCTCCCCGAGCGCAAACTGCAGCTTCTCAGCTTCCTTGGCAAGCAGGGTTTTGGTCTTTGAGTGCTCTTCTTCTTCTTTCTGTAATGCACACAGCATCCCTATTTTCTCTGCCAGGCCCAGACCAATCCAGAGTGTAAATCACAGACTTATAGAAATGTGGGGCTTGAGAGGTCAAGTCAAGCCCACTGCACTGAGGCAGGACTGAGTAAACCAGTGGTCCCTGACCTTTTTCGTCGAGCCATGGAGGACCATGGCGGCGGACAAGCATCCACCGAATTTCTGCCGACAAGCGGTAACATCAATAGGCGTTGCCACTGAAAATCAGAAGCATTTCGGCAGCGATGCCTCGGGATGCTGCAGCTTGTTGGTGGCATTTTGGCGGATGCTTGTCCACTGGAGAGTACGCGGGCACACTTAGATGCCCCGGTGGGTGCCATGGTGCCCACAGGCACTGCGTTGGGGACCCCTGGAGTAAACCTATGCCAGCCCTGACAGGTGTCTATCCAACCTGTTCTTAAAAACTTCCAGTGAGGGGGATCTCTTGGAAGCCTGTTCCAGAGCTTAACTACCCTTAAAGTTTTTCCTAATAACTAACCTAAATCTCCCTTGCGACAGATTCAGCCCATTACTTCTTGTGCTAACTTCAGTGGACATGGAGAACCATTGATCACTGTCTTCTTTCTAACATCCCTTAGCATATCTGAAGACTATTATCATGTCCCCCCTCAAAATCTAATGCAGGGGTTGGCAACCTCTCAGAAGTGGTGTGCCGAGTCTTCATTTATTCACTCTGATTTAAGGTTTCATGTGCTGGTCATACATTTTTTAATGTTTTTTAGAAAGTCTCTCTCTACAAGTCTATATATTATATAACTAAACTAGGGTTGTATTGTAAAATAAACAAGGTTTTCAAAGTGTTTAAGAAGCTTCATTTAAAATTAAATTAAAATGCCTGAGATCTACATGCGGTTGGCAGGATATCAGTTTGAGCCACGCAGCACTCAAGCCGTGCATCCCAGCCGCCGCTGATCTCCTGCCTACACCTCTCAACTCCAAGCGCTCTCCATCCTCCGTTCATGGCATCTTTCCGTACTTTGCTAGCACGCCTCCACTCATACTGCATGAGCTCGGTCACTTGCGTGTTACTTCATTGATTTCTGAGAACATTCATCTCGCGTCTCTTCCTCCTCTGCCTTATCTAGCAGCCTTCGTGGCGTAGGGAGGCCGGAACAACTGGCACTGCCATGGGGAGGAAAACAGGGAGAGAAGTATGTAAAAGATACATGTTTACAGAACATGCTGTACTCTTTCACAGTGAATAACACTATCCACCTACTTAGCACATGTGATTCACTACCAAGTCCATTGCACGTTAATATGAGCTGCCTGTGGCTCGGTATTGGCAGATCTCGCACAGATGCAGGTCCAGAGCATCCAAATTAAGCTTCCATGCCATGCCATTGGTAAGGCCTTTCTGTTGACTTGCTTCACGTTCATAATACACATGATCTATCATGCCTGTTCCTGTTAAAGACCAGCAAACCCCACAAAACCCCCTTTCCCCTCCCCCGCCACCGCAATGCTCTGCTATCATGTAAGACATGGTCAATGATCATGTCTAGTACCTGGAAACCTGCTTGCAAACCGCTGAGAAACTCAGACCTATCATTCCTCCCTCCCCCCGCTTGCTTACGAGCAAGGAAGGATTAAGCCGGCGCCCATAGAAAATCGCATGTCGCCCCTCTAATGAAAGTCCCTGATTTCAACCAGTTTACATGAATAAATAATCTCCGAGAATACCACCGCAGATATCCGACAGTATGTTCTGAAATGCCACAGTCACCTGGGCCATACGCGGCTGTGCTTGTGAACTGATTCAAATTACTTGCTTACATGCATCAGTGGAAAAGTTCATAACAAAGAGGGACCAATAGGCTGCCTTGCCTAGAAACTTCTGCAAAAAGCTTTTGAGTACCTTCAAAGCGATTCATCAAGAGTTTATTGAATTTTCGCTCCATCCCAAACGTCTTAAGATCTTTCCTGTAACTGTACGCTCGAATGGCATCCAGCCCTGAGGCCAATCAACATTAAAAAACGCGGTTAAACCATGTTGGTATTTAACAAAGGTATACTCACCAGAGTCGTCTCCATGGTTCACGTCTGCGCTTGTGGCTGGACGGTAATTTCTGGGTCACAAAAAGTCCGCCGTGGGGCTAACGGAGTGCTGTGCTCCTCAGCAAGCTCTCCTTCCTCATCTTCCCCTCCGCAAGAATCATCAGCCACAGTTGATTATTACAATACCCGGACCTCTAATCCACGCCAGGGTGGATACTGGTTGCCGCACCCCTAAAAACTGCAGCAGCCAGCATAAGAAGCGGCATGTTTTCGCCTGACCCAAGACCTTCCTTCTTGCTCTCGTTTCTGTATGCCCTGCTGAGCTCCTTAACTACTCTGCACTCCACTGAGTCCCATGCTGTGAGCCTTTTCCCTCATAGACTTTGAAATGCTTTCAAATTTTTCATTTGTCTTTATCGAAAGGGAGTTCTGTAGCACTGAATCCTCTCCCCATATAGCGTATCAGAATCCAGTACTCTTGTTCGGTCCAGCTGGTCCTTTCGATTCTCAGAGACTGCAATGTTACCCGCTGATAGCTCGCGTGGTCAACCTGTGCTGCGATCAACTTCCACGCTGGCAAACAGAAATGAATTCAAAAGTTCGTCGTGCTTTTCCTGTTTACCTGGCCAGTGCCTCAGAGTTTGATTGCCTGTCCAGAGCGGTCAGTTGTGCACTGTGGGATACCCCCGGAGGCCAATAACTCGATTCCAGTCACACTAACACTATCCGAGTTAGCAATATCGATTTAGCGCTACTCTCTCGCGGGGAGGAGTACAGAAAAATCGCATTAAAGAGCCCTTTATATCGATATAAAGAGGCGTGTCAGTGTGAACGGGTACAGCGTTAAATCGATTTAACTCCTTAAATCATTTAAAGCGTGTGTAGACCCAGGCCTTGAGCGGATAGAACCCTCCACCGCTGAATACCTGAAATGCCGCCACGCTCTGAGTGCACCCAGCACCTGTGATAGCCTGGTCCTCGAACCGGCCTTGCATCCATCTAGCCATGGCTGCCTTTCATTAGTGGGCACATGTATAGAACTGGTTCGCAAGTGCTTTGGCAGCTTCTGAAGTGAAATGTCCTCTGAACTGTAAATGAATCAACACGCATTAGATCGGGTCGCAACCTACTGGCATGCATGCCAAAAGGCACACAAACCGCGATTTCTAATGGCACAAGGCTGGCCTGCTGGGACTCGCATGCATTAAAAATCCTGCCGACGGGCAAGCTGCAGGGTCCGCGCCCGGCCAGGCACGCGCAAGCGCAGCATGCCGCCGCCCCTCCCCGCCTCCCCTGACCCTTGCGCTGTGCACGCACGCTTCTGGGGGCCGGGCTGCACGCTCCCGGAGGCAGTGTTTGGGTCCCTTGAAGGGAAATAAATGCGCCCAGCTCATCCGGAGCCCTCTGCCCCGCCGCAAGCGCTTTTGAGGGCGGGGCGGTGCACAAGCGTCGGGGCAAAGCTCCGATGAGGCGGAGCCTCGGTAAGGTGGGCGTCTGGGTAACTGGGTGTAGGTGGTGCAGTCAAGGACAGGAGCCAGGGGGGGGATCCTGTAGGGGTGGTTGTGGGCGGGGTCTCTGGAGGGGCAGTCAGGGAGCAGGGGGCTTGGTAGGTCAGGAGCCGGGTCTGTTGGGGTGGGGGGGAATAGGGGTCAGGAAGTCAGGAGACAGGGAGCAAGAGGTCCGGGGGGCAGTTAGGGTGTGGGGGTGTCTCTGGGGGGGGTGGTCAGGGGGACAAGAGCTGGGGGGTTGGATGAGTTGGAGTTCGGGCGGCTTTCAGGAGGCAAGGGTGGTTGGAGAGGGGTTAGGGCAGCAGGAAGCAGGGTGAGAGTTGTTATGGTCCAGAGTTCTAGGGTCCTGTACGAGGGTGGGAGGGTTGGATAGGCATGGGAGTCCAGGAGTTCTGTCGGGGGGCGGGTGTGGATAATGGTTGGGGCAGTCAGGGGACAGGTAGGGGGTAGCGGTCCTAGGGGGCAGTCAGGGACATGGGGCAGGAGGCTTAGAGAGGGGGTGGGTCCCAGGAGGGGTAGTCCTGGGAGCAGTCACCCAGGCCTCTGGCCCTGAGCCTTGACGCCCATACACACAGGCAGCCCCTGCCTGAGCCCTGTACACCCAGCCCTTGTTGTTCTTTCACTCTCCATGATTCCAGCCTGGCTGGCTCCCCACACTACCCAGGCCCCTACCCTGACCCTGCACCCCCCTCATGCCCCGCCCTCTAGCCCTCGACTCTTGACCCCCACATCCCCGCCCCCCACCATCCCATCCCCTGCACATCACCCCCACCCTGGCACCAAACGGAGAGCTCCTGCACCCTACTCACTTCCCACCTGGACCCTTCACACCAGATGTGGTGGCTAAGGCCAGGTAAGCTGCCCCCACCCAACCTTCCTTGCCCACCTTGGTCCCTTCCGATTTCTGTCTCGCCAGACCCTTCACCCCCAGCCTGTGTCGTCCACTCCACCCTCAGCTCAGGTGCATGGAGAGAGAAATGGGCAGACCGGAGAAGGTAGGTATACCCACTGTATGGAGCCGGGCAGGGCCTGGCCCAGAATGGCAGCGGCTGAGCGGGTGCGGTAGCAGGATCCCGGCTGGCAGAGCCAGCGGATGGAACCCGCTGTGCGCGTGGGTGAGCCGCTTAGCCCACGCCGGTTTGGGTCCCTGCTGCCAGCCCACCAGCCGCGCCGGTCTGGTGTTGTGGCTGCCCAGACCCTTCAGCTGGGTCTGGCGGCAGGCCCACTCAGCCACTGCTGGCTAGGTGAACAGAATCCCTCAA
>NC_133775.1:75815886-75822769 GCF_003597395.2 Chelonoidis abingdonii | reverse complement strand
GTCGCGAATCTGTTGGCAATTTCAGCGGGAGGTCCTTCACCGTGGCCACGTCACACTACGGGAATAAACGCATTAGCTAATCGTTTTCTTAAAACTGATATGTATAAAGCGAGGTGTGCGCGTCCAATAAGGCGCGTTAATATCGCATGGTGCTGCATACATGGCCAAGGCTAGCGTCGATTTCTGGAGCGGTGGCACCCTGTGGGTAGCCGTTCCGTAGCTATCCAATATTCCTCAGTCTCCCCGCCCTTGGAATTCTGGGTGAGAGCCAGTGCCTGATGGGGCAGAAATCATTGTCGCCGGGTGGTTCTGGGTACAGGCCTCACCCCTCCCTTTTAAAGCAGCAGAAACCCGTTTCGCGCCTTTGTCTGGGGTAATGAGCACACGCCAAGCACAGCAAGCATGGACCCTGCTTGAGACTGCAGTAAAAACGCTATCGTCCAACGTTGTCAACCCGTCGCGCAACACTCGTCGGTCTATGCTGGCCATGAACTGCAAAGGCAGGAGGAGAGGAGGAGCGCTACGGTAAAAAACACAGCGCGGCGACGAGGCTGTGAGGAACATGAACTGAATTCTCCTAACCGCGGGCCCCACTGCATTTTGGAGCTACTGCTGGTAAGGGGGCGGGTTCTACCCATTGACGGCCGATTTTGGGCGCCGGGAAACAAAGCACAGACTGGTGGACGCATAAGTTTTGCAGGTGTGGGGACGATTCCCAGTGGCTGCACAAACTTCGCATTACGTAAGAGCACTTTCTTGACTTTGTGACCATGCTTTCCCTGGCCCTGAAAGCCATAATACTAAAGATGAGAGCACCTCAACAAGTGGAGAAAGGAGTGGCATAGCCTCTGGAAGCTGAGCAACGCCAGAAACAGCTACCCTGGATCATTGGAAATCAATTTGGAGTGGCAAATCTTGTGGGGGCTGCTGTGATGCCAAGTAAGCCAAAGCAATCCTTAAGACTGCTCTGCCCGAAAGGTTGTGACTCTTGGAAACATGCAGGTGATAGTGGGAATGGTTTGCTGCAAGGGTTCCCTAACTGTGGGGGGGGGCCATAAGATGAACCATTATCCCTATCTTGCCCGAGCACCAGGGGCAACCAGTAACGTAAACCGCAAGGGGTACTTTTCAATGGTGCGCAAGCACGGGTGGATGCACAAGGCACGTTTCAACCACATCCACGCCTGGGATGGCCAGGAAGGTTCAATGACCGCTCAGCGTCTTCAGAAGCACTACTCTGTTTTAAACAGCTGCCAGCAAAGGGAATTACTTCGCCAGACCAGAAATAACCATTGGGGATGTTGAAATGCCTGTCATTATCCTGGGTGACCAGCCCACATCCCTTATGCCATGGCTCCAGGAAGCCATACACAGGCAGCTGGACAGTGGTCAGGAGCTGTTCAACTACAGCTACAAGAGTGCAGGATGGTAAGTAGAAATGTGCATTTGGCCGTGTAAAAGGGCACTGGCAACATTACTTACTCGCTCAGACCTCAGCCAAACAATGTTCCGTTTGTTATTGCTGCTTGCTGTGTGCTCCACAATCTCTGGTGAGAGTCGGGAGACATTTATGGTGGGGTGGGAGCTGAGGAAATCACTGGCCGCTGAGTACGAGCACCAGAGACAGCGGTGGATTAGACAAGCAACCGACGAGGCGGCTGCGCACTCAGAGAAGCCTTGAAACACGAGTTTCAGCATGGGCCGGGTATGGTGTGACTGCCTCTGTTTGTTTTCCCTTTGGTACCCTCCTCTTGATTGGAGTCATTCCCTGTAAGCAACCCCCCCTTCCCCTTTACTTACGCTTGCTGAAGAATAAAAAAAGTCCAGTTAATCGTTAAAAATCATGTATTCCTTTATTAAACAAGTCATTCAGGTATTGTTTATAAATCATGTATTCTTTATTAAAGTCATTCCCAGTAAGCAACCACCCTCCCCCCTTGGATGTATTCTTTTTAAAAGTAATTAATAAAAGAGG
Organism: Chelonoidis abingdonii; assembly: GCF_003597395.2. Classification (NCBI taxonomy): domain Eukaryota; kingdom Metazoa; phylum Chordata; order Testudines; family Testudinidae; genus Chelonoidis; species Chelonoidis abingdonii. The sequence continues at coordinate 75,820,794 of NC_133775.1, read as the reverse complement.
CACGAAAGAAGTATCAAGGTATCCCTGCCTGCTGGGTTTGGGAGAAGGATAGGAGGAAAGGAAAAGGCCATTAAAGCTCTTTCACAGTAATGACACCTTTTGCTTAGGTTACTGTCGCAGGGGGGTGGGGTGGGGGGGGGGGGGGGGGGAGGGTGGGGGTGCGAAAGCCTTTCCTCGCAACGGTTCTTGACATCTGGGTAAGGAGATTATGTGAACTGGCGGAGCTTGAGGTGGTTTAACATGGGCTGCAGCGGACTCTGTAAGCCCGCTGCTCTTCCTGAAGATCACCATGCCTTGGAGGATAATCAGTTTGAGCAAGCAGCACTCAGCGTAGCATCCCGCCGCCGCGATCTTCCTGCCTACAAACCTCTTCACCTCGAGCGCTCTCCTATTCCTCCCGTTCAATGGCTATCTTTCCTGTACTGTTGGCTAGCACGTCCTCCACTCAATTCGGATGACTCTGTCATTGCGTGGTTACTTCCATGATTTTCTGAAATTTTCTCGCGTTCCTTCCTCCTCTGCCTTATCTGAGCCTAAGGCTTTCTATTCGGCGCACTCGGCGAGGAGGCGAAAACTGTGACAGCTGCAGGGGGAGGGAAACAGGGAGAGAAGTGAGGTAAAAGATACATTTACAGAACAATGCTTTGACTCTTCACAGTGATAACACTATCCACTCTTACGTACACCTGTGATTTTCAACTACAAGGTCGCATTTTTGCAATCGTTTAATATTGAGTGCCTGTGGCTCTGGATTGCAGATCTCACAGATGGGCAGGTCCAGGCATCCAAAATTAAGCTTCCATGCAGCCAATGGTAAGGCTTTCCTGTTTGACTTCTTCAGCGGTTCAATATACCAGTGATCTATGATAGCCTTGTTCCTGTTAAGAGGAACCAGCAACCCAAACCCCCTTTTCCCTCCTCCCCCACCGCATGGGCTGCTATCATGTAAGATCACTGGTAATATCATGGCTAGTCCTGGGAAATCCTGCTTGCCAAACGCTGAGAAACTCAGCGCCTATCATTCCTCCCCTCCCCCCGCTTTGCTACGAGCAAGGAAGATTAAGCGCTGCCCAGTAGGCAAAATCGCCATGTCTGCCCCTAAATAAGTCTGAATTTCACCCCGGTTAACAGTGAATGATATATTCTCCTGAAGAATACCACGCAGGATGCAGCCGTAAGTTTTCTGGAATGCCAGCAGTCAGCCTGGGCCATACGCGGCTGTGGCTTTGTGAAGCTATGATTCAAATACTTGCTACAATGCATGGCGTTGAAAAGTGTCATACAATAGGACCCATAGGCTGCCTTGCCTAGAATCTTCTGCAAAAGCTTTTTGGTATTCAATGAGCGATTCAATAGAGGTTTATTTTGGAGGATTTTCGCTCCGTCCCCAGCCACGTTAATGATCTTTTCCCTGTAACTGTACTGGCTGCGATGCTATCAAAGCCCTGATGGCAATTCAATCATTAAAAAACAGCTGGTCTTTAACAACCTGTTGGTATTTAAAAGTATACTCACCCCAGAGAGCATCGCTTTCCCATGGCTTCAGCTGGTCTGGGCTTGTGGCTTGGGACGAAGTCTGGGTCACAAAAAGTTCCTGCCTGTTGGGGCTACCGCGAGTGCTGTGTGCTCTTCAGCCAGCTTTCTCCTCATCTTCCCCCCTCGCAGGAATCCAGCCACGTTGATAGCTTGCACAACCCGACTTCTGAAATGCACCACAGGCCTAAGAAGGTGGGTACTGGTTGGCAGGCCCCCTAAAACCTGCATGCAGTCTCAGCAAGAAAGCGGCATGTTTTTCGGCCTGCCCCAACTTCCTTGCTTCATGGCTTTCTGGTATGCCTGTTTTCGGAAGCTCCTTAACTTTCTACTCTGACACGCGAGAGTCCCGCTGTGGCCTTTTCCCCGGCATAAGACTTTGAAATTCTTTCAAAATATTTTTTTCCATTTTGTTCTTTTATCGAAGGAGTTCTGTTAGCAATGATCCCTCCCATATGCGATAGATCCAGTACGTCTTGTGCGGTCCAGGCTGGCTGCTCTTTTTTCGATTCTCAGGAGACGGGCATTGTTACCTGAACCAAACCCACGCGCACCGTCGCAGCCGCTTCGCGTGGTCACTGTGCTCGCACCAGCAACCCACGCTCGGCCAACCAGGAATTGAATTAAAAAGTTCGCGGTCTTTCCTGTACCCTGCGCGCTCGCTCAGAGTTGATTCGCTGTCCAAGCGGTCAGTGCGTGCACTGTGGGATACTCCCGGAGCCAATAACGTCGATTTCCGTCCACACTAACCACTATTCCGAAGTAGCAATATCCGAATTTTAGCTGGGCTACTCCTCTCGTCGGGGAGGAGTACAGAAAATCGATTTAAAAGAGCCCGTTTATATCGATATAAAGGGGTTGTAGTGTGGACGGGTAAGCGTTAAATCGATTTAACTCTCTTTAAATCGAATTTTAAAATGCGTAGTGTAACCAGGCCTGTAGCGGGCACGTGAGGAACCCTCCACCGCTGATACCTGAAAGGTGCCGCTCGTCTGGAGTTGCTACCAAGCACCTGCTTGAATAGCTGGTCCGGTCGAACTGGGCTTGGCATCCTCCTAGCCAATGGCGCCTTTCATTAGTGGGCCACAATGGTTTGAAGACTGGTCGTAAAAGGGTTTTGGGGCTTTTTTTTGGGCCCCCCAAAAAAAAAAAAAAAGCCCCCCTTCTGGGGAAAAGTTGGGAAAAATGTCCTCTGGAACTGTAATGATCAACACGCATTAATCGGGGTCGGCAACCTATGGCAATGCAATGCAAAGATGGCCACAACCCGATTTTTTAATGGCACCGGCTGCCTGCTGGGAATCCGCATGCCATTAAAAAATCCTGTTTTTTTTTTTTGGGCGGCTGCTTGGGGCAGCAAAACCCCTGGAGCCGGCCCTGCATGGAAGGTGGCAGCTGATTAACAGTGTACAACAAAATTACAAAGCAAGTTAGGACAGGACATGCTAAAAAAATGACTAGCCAGTTGAAACTGCAAGGGAGTTGAAGGAGCCAGAACGCAAATCCCTACAATGGCCAGACCACCGGCACTAACACGCAAACTCTAAGGAAATGTGTCACTGGACCTTTAATGATCACAAGTGGACAAGTCCACTATTTTGTCTTCTCCAAAAGACAAAACCTTTGGTAGGACAGTGCCCCTAGCATCACTAAGGAATATTAATTCAATATCTACTCAGAGAGATTAGGGCCACTTACTGAATTATCCAGCCACACAATTCTTTAAAAGTTAATATTGAAAGATCTTGATGGGCCAATTTCATCCTTTTGGTTACAAGCTCTTAAGTAATCAGGGCGTTTATTAGTTACATCTTTCCTGGTGAACGTCAATCAAAGGACGGAAAATCAATTAATTACACAATATATGTGGGCTACCTCATCAGCTAAGGACCCAGGTGTCCCACTCCATTTGCTCCTACTATACAAAACTTACCATTCAGGCTAAGAGGTTCTCAAACACCCTTTTTCTATTGTTAGCTCAGTGATGGAGGGGATATATCTGGCTACCACTCATTCATGACATCTGAGCATGCACTCTGATCTCCCAGTTACCATCGAGTGGCATGGAAGAGGCCAACATGTCGTAGATTTTTTGGGATATTTGATACATTGGAAAAGTGCATTTAAAATTGACTATTATTTTATACCTATTGGAACCAAAATTATTTTTTAAAATGAAGTAAAAGGTCATTTTAATCACCTTTAAGCAACATCCTAAGCTTCATCTTCAACAAGGCATCACATAACAGATCAACTGCTCACAGCTCCAAAGTAAACAGGGCTATTTTCTGTTCTGTTTTTCACAGGTTTTTATATGGCATGCCTCATGGTAGCATCTGAGCACCATCCAGCAGTAGTAATGCACAGCTCACATGTGTTGTTTGCTCTCTCATCTTTGCCCACTGGGAGAGTTTTTTCTTTTTTTAAACTATACCTGTTCCTATGTATTTATATTAAAGAAGGCAAGATCAAAGAAATGAGCCTTGCACTTGGAATGGAAGGTGGCGAAGTCTGTGATAGTTCTTAGTTCCTGAGGAGAAGACGGGAGGTCACTGACCAGCTCCCAAGCACTTCCACTGGCTGAACAGGTGGGTCCCCCTCCCTCCGATCCATGCTCCATGGGCCTCCTAGTACCTTTACCCTGTATTACTTCAGGAGCCACAAAAAGTTAAAATGTCAAACATCTAAGCAAGCTCCAGGGGACTGACCTGGTTCTTTAGACAGCTCACCACATACAGCTCAAGCATGAGCCTCTAGTACAGCACCACTGAAAACAAAATAGCTGGACACAAAGATTCAAAAAGAGAGGAAAACAGGTGGAGGTGGTAGAGAGAATACACACCGAGAAAAGACTCGTTAGTGGTACTAAAACAGCCTTTTTATTCTGTTTGTGCAACATGTAGTCCCATGGAATCTTAGTCCACTGACAATTAATACTCCTTTCCATGAGTTTCACTCTCTTTGGTGTCTAATTAATGCAGTACTTGGTGATTTTTTTTTAGAACTGCTAAGCTGCATCAAGACTACCCTTGAATCCAAATGCAGCTCTCCTACCTTTGAATAAACACTGCAAGGCTAATTTCAATCCGTTTGGCCTAGTTTCCAATAGAAATGGAAATTGTTACATTATTCATTGAGGCTTCCACCAGGATCAGAGCCCCATGATACCAGATGGTTTTCAAAATGTATGAAGATGTAAGTCTCTACTACCAAGAAAGCAGCAGAGAATCCTGTGGCACCTTATAGACTAACAGACGTTTTGGAGCGTGAGCTTTCGTGGGTGAATACCCACTTCGTCAGATGCAGGTAGTGGAAATTTCCAGGGGCAGGTATATATATGCTAGCAAGCAAGCTAGAGATAACGAGGTTAGTTCA
>NC_133775.1:75704479-75814243 GCF_003597395.2 Chelonoidis abingdonii | reverse complement strand
GTATTCACCCACGAAAGCTCACGCTCCAAAACGTCTGTTAGTCTATAAGGTGCCACAGGATTCTCTGCTGCTTTTACAGATCCAGACTAACACGGCTACCCCTCTGATACTTACTACCAAGAAGTTACTTACCTCCAACTTCTTCACAACAGCCTCATAATCCTCCTTACGTACAAAATTCTCCTCTTGTATTGTGATCTGCAAAAGGAATTTGAAGTTCAATAAATCAGTTACGTGCAGAGATGGAGCTTCCACACACGTAGCGCAGACCTGCAAGACTGACTAGTGATTTTGAGTGCCCAACTTCACACCCTTCAAAGGCGGCTGACTTTCCAAGGACAAATGTTCAGCATTTTCTGACCACCAGCCCTTTCTTGGGTGTCTCAACTTGGACACCCAAGGGCAGACACATCCAAATCGCTCATGTTTTTTTTAAAGACCTGGCCATAAAATCCGAGTATGGTACAATGACTCTGCTGCCAGCAGCTTGCCAGTCACTGGGGAAGAGGTGTCTCAAGAGGAATTTACTATCTTGAACACAAAGGTGGGGAAAGGGGGCACCCGTGGAAACAGCATTGGCACATGCAACACAAACACACCTGCTCACGTGCAAATGGAGAGAGGGGACCAGTGAGCGCATGCACCCAATTGCTCAGACCCCAATCCCCCGCATCCGGGGCAGCCCACAGCCTAGACCAGGGGGCGCCCTAGTGCGAGGTGAGGGGACTCAGGAACCCTCTGGGACAAAGAGCAACAGGCACAGGGTGAGGTCGCGTGGCCGCCACATGGCCCCACCCACCATCGCTCCAAGTCCCGCCCACCGCCCCTAGCCCCCGCCGGAGCGCTGCGCTGACCCCGCACCCGGAGCCGCAGCTGCTCTATTAGCGCCTCCTGGGTCGCGACCAGGTCGCGCAGCTGCCAGAAGGCCAGAGCCTCGGTACCCGGCCGCCCCCACTCCGGCTCCCCCGGCCCCGCCGCCATCTCCGCGCTCTCCCCGCCGTTGGAAATGGCCGCCGCTTCCCCCCCGGCCAATCACCGCCCCCAGCAACGGCGACAGCGAGGCACCGCCCGCTAGCAACCGGGCGGGGGACACGCCCACGTCTTAAAAGCCACTCGGGCGCGTCTACACAGGCAAGAAAACCTGTGGCTGGCCCTGGCCGCTGATTCCGCCAAAGGGCTGTTTAATTGCACTGTAGCCATTCAGGCTGGGGCTGGGGCTCTGCGAGGGCAGAGGGTCCCAGAGCTGGGGCTGCAGGTTGAGCCAGAACATCTATGCTGCAATTAAACAGCCCCTTGGCCAGTCAGGTGCCACAGGCCAGCCCTGGGTGTCTAACACAGTGTAGACATACACAGAGGGGGTGGGGAGAGGACAAGGAGAGGGAGAAGAGGCACTCAAAAGGAGGAGAGCGGGAAGCTAAGTGGTCTGACCCATAACCCCAGGTGCTGGGCGGCCCCAGCCTTGGTGTAGGACCTGGGCACTGGTGACTAATACAGATGAGGAAGGGAAGAGTCTCTCTCCAGTGGAACAGCATCACTGGGCCTTTGGGAACTGGCTGCTGGGGGAGAGGGCAGGTGCACAGCTTGGGGTAGCATGGGCAAGGTGGCAAAAGGCCTGCAGGACAGGCTGGGGGAGGAGTGCCCAGGGTGGTAGGGAAGCAAGGCCACGATAAGCCAGAGAGGCCAGCATAGTGTCAGCTGCAGGGGCCTGCAAGCCAGAGGAGTAAGCATTCCTGCTAGGCAGCCAGCTCCTGGGATCACTGACACTGTAAGTAGGGGAAGCCTGGGCAGGAAGAGAGCGAGTCAACCCTAGACATGTTGGGCCTAAAACCCATTTCCACCTGTCAGTAAATTCAGTGTGGATACGCCTTCCTTACACCTGTGTAAAACAAAAGGAACATCAGACTTGTGGAGCTGACACTGGAGACATCAGACAAGTTCAGATGTGGAAGTGAATGGAAGATAAAAGGTTATCTACCTAGATTATAAACTCTTTGGGGCAGGGATCATCATTGCTGGGTCTAGGTTTGTACAGCACCTAGCACAATAGGGTTCTGGTCTGTGACTAGGGCTCAGAGGTGCTACAGCAAGACAAATAATAATTAATGCCAATACCTAAAGGTAGTGGGAAAGATGTTTCTCTCCTGGCTGTCACACAAAATTACCAGTCTAACAAAAGCACAGTGATAGCTCTGGCTTTGTTAATGGAAGTGTTGGGTGTGGTTTCTGGTGATGGTTAAAGGCACTGTTGCCATAGGAAAGCACCTTCAAAAAGGTGGATCTTACTTTCCCCTAAACTGGCACTTTTGGGCTTAGTAAACCGTGGGAAAATTGCTAAAATGTCATAGACAAAGCCCCTCCCTGTGGTTTCTTCTTACAATGGCAGGGCTCTGCTGCTAATAATAATCTGCTCTGACACCTGGTCAAATGGTAGCCATTGCTCTATAGATGACAGCTGAAACCATAGCAAGAGATGAGATCACATGCAGGGGCTTTATCTATACAAGACTTTAGCACTAGCACTGATTGGGGTCAGGTGTTCTAACTAGTGGTCTGAGCAGGAAATATAGGACAGGAGCTAGGGAACACTGGTGTAACTCTGGAAAGATATGTTAAAGGAGCAGTTAGAAAGCAATGAGAATCTTACAGCAATAAGGTGACACTAAAGAATGTAGGTATCATCTTCTAAATAATTGTCACTCTGCTTAAAGCATGTTTCCCTTCCAGGTTTCTCCCAAACTCCAGCCCCTCCCACCCAGCTGCATTAATAGCACTGATTCTGTTAAGGAAATGAAGGGGTATGGTGTCTGTTTATACTGAGAATCATTCTCCTTGCTTTTTCAGTAGTTACCCACTGGGAACGAGTCCAAGTTCTATGCAAAATGCAGTTGCACTGGCAATGATTTACTGATATTAAATATATTTTTGATCTGTAGCTGGGCTGTACACAATGGATAACCTGTGTCAGCTGCTGATTAACAGGACTATTAAAAGCAAATGGTTTACATTTATGACCTTTGATGCCAAAGCACTATACTATGAAGTATTGCGGTACAGATCAGAAGCCAGCCAGGGCACTTCACCTGACAGGGAAAAGGCAGTTTTGCTAAGGAGCCTAGTGAAGTCAGCTACTTTCATCATGTGTGATAGGAGAGAGAGCAAGTAGGAATTCAGTTAGAAAGGTACCTTCTGAAACCTTTCCCCAAATAGTAAACTCTAAGGTACTCAATTTATCAATATTGGACGGCTTAAGGGACAAGTCAGTCCTTTGGGATTTAAGCATCTGGCTGCATGGGGGCTTAGGAACTTCCTCATGTGAGGCTTGTTTCCAGCTGATGTGCTTGAGTCTCCTAATGTTAGCAGTTACTGTGTGTGTATGACAGTTAACTGTGAAATATTTCTAAAAGATGTGTCTTTATAGAAAGGCTAGATTGTTCCTTGGGAATATTTTTCTAGCTGCAACAGGCTAACTTATAATTAAAGCTGGTCAGAAAATTTCCAAGAAACCACAGGCTAATTCGTTGCAGTGAAATGTTTTGCTGAATCTATTAAATAGTCACAAAAACTTTTGCCTCAACGCAGGCAGGTTTTTACTGGACACCTGCCAGCATTGTAGGGTTCACAGCTCTGGCAGGGAGCCCACCAGTCCCTGGAATCCTGGCAGGTATCTCATGCCCCACAAGGCAAGGTACCAGCCCTAGGATCCCAGGCTGGAGGCAGGGCTCTGGGAGGTAGCAGCCTGGGAGCCCTGGCTGGAGATATGTCTCTGGGATGCTAGGATCCATGTCAGGGAGCCTGCTAATCCCTTCAGAGCCCCAACCAGAACTGAGAGCCTAACAGCCTCAAGAGGCCGCCCTCCAGCTGGGGTTCCCAGCAATGCTGCAGAGCAGTTAAGTGACAGTGACAAGAATGTTACTTTTGCATTTCATTTATGAAACAACATTTTCAGGGATGCGTGATTCATCACAAAATTTAAGTACATTTGCTTTAATTCTAAATTAGAACTAAAGCAAATTCATAAATACTGGAATCTCTGTGTTTTGCCCATCTCCACTCATTAAATAAAATTATCTCATCACGATTTCCATGGCTTCAGAAGAGTAACTGTTAACTTGGCCTCTTGCGTGCTCTGCTAGTTGGTGGTTCTAAAGCAGCACACAGACTGTTTGTTACAAGTCACTCTGATTTGCCACGGCATGCTGGATTTGTTTTTTAGTTTGACTGCAGAAGTTGGGAGGGCATTTTCCACCCTAGTATCATATTAAGGTGACTTTGGCTTTTAACTTCATGTTGGTGAATTTTTTTCAAAAAACATACACTAATGTATTTAGATATGAAACCAGCTTCTCTGATTCCACTGGAACAACTTACCAAGGGTCATGGTGGATTTGCCATCACTGGCAATTTTTAAATCAACAAGAGTAGACTGGATATTTTTCTAAAGATTTGCTCTAGGAATTATTTTGGGGAAGTTCTATGGTTTGTGTTACTCAGGAGGTCAGATTAGATGATCACAACGGTCCTTCTAGCCTTGGAATATATGAATCTATCAAAGTACAGATAGCCTTGGCTGCAGCTAAGCAGTACAATGGGTTTGGCTGTTGCTGCACTTCACAAACTCCTGTGAGGCATGGGGACAGAGACGCATTAAGCACTTACTCAGTTGTTTGCTACTCAGATCTGGTTTTAGGCTTGGCCTTAGCACCTCGTTTTTAGGCATGACTCTGGCACAGACATAACCACAAAACCGATGGCATGGTAGCATCACCTGCTACTTCCTATTGATAACTTTTGATGGCACTAGCCTTAGATGTAGCCTTGTTAAATCTTATATCCTAGAAGAGTGCTTCAGGGAGCACAGTAATAGCTCGGATCAACATTCCAAGATGAACAGCATGGCTCCATTACATTTAATACAAAAACTTTATCTTCTGCTTAAGAGTACACAAGTCAAAACAAACTAAGGTCTCAAGAACTGAGCTGATTATTCAGACCCACCAATCAAGACAGAACTGATTTTTCCAGAATTCTTACTGTAGTAAGGACAGAACAGCATATTTTCTAATCTAGTGTAACAATACAGAGAGGAAATATACACAAATATACAATTTATGTACATTAGAACTGTACAGTCAAGGCTCAATGGACTGATACACTATTACAGTATGGCGAATATGGATTTACTTAAGGTAAATGGAATATACAGTCAGAAAATAAATATTTTAACATCTCCTACTGAAATAAGTTAAATAAATACAAATACTAAGGTTGCACTTTCCATTAAACAAAAGTTTGAAACAACAAAATAAATGCTGCACCTTTTGATGTGTCATGCGTGCTTAGGTAAGAAATAATTTATAATATCAGGAAATGCAGATCTTTAGTTTACACTACCAGCTATATTTACCCACAAAGTGAGCATCTCTTTAGTTGGACAAATATTGAAAATACGTAGTTAACCCTGACTATAAATCTAATGTTACTTCACTTTGCAACAAAGTGCAGAACTGTTTCTAGTATCAATTAACTGGTTATCGTGGGCTGCTCCTATCAAAATCCAGTGCAGCAGAGAAGATCACACAATAGATCCATGTTTCCAAACCATAGGGCCAAATTCTTCCTTTGGATACAGATATACATCTGTCATTGGGTTAAATGATATTTGTGTGAGTCATCTAAGGATAGAGTTTGTACCTTATGTTGTCTTGAGGGCTGGCAAGAGGAAGAGAGATTGGGAATTTCTGGTGAACCATAGATAGGAAGACAGTGTTAATGGCTTGGCTTGGTCTGAAAAGGTAATCTAGTATCTCCAAGGATAGCCTTCAAAAACTGCTTTGTAACTGATGAACCACTGCTTCAGGGTTACGGCCACCAGTGGGACAGTAATTCATTTTACATTAGAAGTCTTTGTGGAAACTGTTGTACATTATCATGTGAAATTGACAAAGCCCAAAACTCCACAACCATGTCTCTTTTCATATTCAGTATCTTTTTACCCACAGTATGTATATAAATTAGGATGTGAAATCCTTCATTTCTAAAAATATAATCATATTCACAAACCTTTTGGAATTCTCACAGAAACAGCCCGGAGGGCTTACAAAGCTTCTTAAAAATAATAAAATATCCTTACACAGCTCATATTTATATCATGGCAGGAAATATTAGAAGCCTAAATCAAAATGAACACGCCCTACTTGCTGCTCAGAAAAACACTCTAATATAGAGACCAGGAAATAGAAGTTGATCACAATTTGGTAAATGCCTTCTGGTTAAAGAAAGTAGTTCATTTAACGAGTTACTGTTACCTTGAGAAATATCTGACTAGATTTGATCGATTTGATCTATTTTCTAGCAAAAACAGAAGTAGTGACAAACATTAGCACAAGACATTTTATGGTGCTAATTGTTTTTACTCACATACCCTAGAATACTGGCATTGAAGTAGTCTCTGAGAAGGATTTTAATATCCGATATGACGCCATGATTCTGAATACAGAACATCTTGCTGTTTTTTAAAACATCTCTTTACTTTTCAATCTTGTTTTCCACTTAATCATGGTCTCTTTTTTAGTCCCATAGAAACCTCCTAAAATGATGGTGCTTCTTGTAGATCATGTCCTGCCTCTATAAAACACGTTAAGATTGTTGGATGAAAGGTGCAATATACTGTAAATACAAAATATCACGTAGGTATTCAAGTTATATACAGTACATGTTATGTGTCTAACCAGATCATAGCATTCAGTTTTCCTACCACATTTTTGATAGCACTGGAAGCATAAATTAGAAGTAACTAGAGGATAGTAAACTCGATGTAAACACTGACCTGCTATTCACACAAAATCTATTGTAGCGTATATCAAATTACATATACAATGCTATATTAAAAAAAACTTTATAAATAAAGTCAAGTACAGCACTCAGATTAGGAAACAGCAGAATTGAGGTCATCCCAGAAGTGTTAATTTGGGACCCTTATGAGCGTGCATGATGATACAATCTTTAATTATATGATGACATACTATTTTTTCCCCTGCAGGATCCCTGCCTCATTCAGAGCACAGGATGGATGTTGCTTGCTGAATAAGCAGCTACTCAATGTTTTGTTTTATCCTCACTGAGCAGTCTGTGATGTCCATCCTTATTTACACTGCACGCCATCCAAACCCTGCACCAAATACAGATTTAATTTCTTTGTGGGTTTTCTATCACTACAGTATTTGAGTGCTTCACAACCATTTATCTATCTATCTTCACAACACCTTTAGAGAAAAGGGGGTATATTTCCATTTCACATATTGAGGGCTGAGGCAGAGAGATTCCTGTCAAAAGTATCCAAGGTGCCTGTGGTCTGATTTTTCAGAAACCTTTGTATTTTATATCACTTTATATGTTCAAAACACAGACTTCACCTACAGTTGTGAGTGCTGAGCGCTTCTGCAAATCAGTCCCCAGGTGTCTCAAATCAGGCACTCACAAGATGACAAACTAGTGGCCACCTGTGAAAAAAGTTTGGCTTAAGTGACTTGCCCAGCACCACACAGAAACTCTATGGCAGAGGCCTTAACCATCAACTATCCTTTCTCTTACTGCAATCCCATTTCATTCTCTACACACCGTTCAGTTTCTACAATAAACGGTCCTACAGACAACTGGTCTCTATGCAACCCTGATTCATTTTTCCTCAGCACTGTGCATCCTGTACATTGAATGAGGCAGGAGTCCTGTGGAAAAAAAATAGTTGTGATCATGTAATTATAGACTGCATCATAATGCATATACACAGGGGCTGCATTGAAGCTGCATGGGCAACCTTAATTCTGCCATTTCTTAACTTTGGAGCCCATGTCTTTGCAACCTTAACATTATTCTAAGGTAGTATTTTGTATGTGATCTCCTAGATTTAAAAAAAAAAAAAAAAAAAAAGCAAACGGTGGTTACCTGCACTACCTATAGTGAGGTTTAAAAGTGGGTGGAGTATTGGATTAGTTCTAGTGGAGACGTGTCAACACATTACAAGAGTCGCTATTGTCACTAGATCCAGGCTGAAGATGGAGAAGCCTGCACTACCACTACATGTAATGTACGTGGTCTGTGGAAAAGGACAATTTCATCCTCTAGAAGAGTCCATTCAACAAATTTGTAGACAGAAAAAGAAAAGAGAAGTATGATGAGGGCCTACCTCTTCTGCTGCTAAATCAAGTCAAAGATTAAATACAACAGTCCAGAACCTGGAGTGCAGCTAAGCTGCAGAGTCCCGTTAAGGGGGTAGGCATAAGTGGTTTAAAACTCACCTTTGGACAGTCTTGATCCTTCTGCAGCTGCATGCAGACTGGTCTCTTTGTACTGTTCGAGCAGCTCAAAGGATGCTCTAATTTACACCAGGCTGAAATAGTTACAAGGGGCCAAAATGCAACTGAAGATTGACATGTTGCAGAAGCCATGCCCTCTTTTCCATGCTACACTGGCAGCAGGGTGATCGTGTGGCATAAGAGCCTCTACATCAGATCTAGTCCACTGGAGGATCAGCCTTACAGTTCCTAGGCCAGTTAAACTAGATTATAATACTAACAGCTGTGGGAAAGCTTCTCCCGCTCATTGCAAAAGAGATGGGATACACCTTTGCTTAATTAGATCCACTGGCATCCTTCAAATTTAGCTAAATAGCAGCTGTAATTTTCACAATGAATTTTATCATTGCAAGTTTTCAATGAGAGAGAAAAGGATAAATGGTCGAGTTCAAATGAGATACTGTGGCAAGAGCAGGGACTCCAGGAATGCATCCCACATGCACAATAATGAATGTTAGCAACTGAGATGCTATTGCAGGAGCAAACAATTTCCAAGTTCCTACTTGCAATCTGGGTTACTTACATCACTAATTATAAACGAATAGTACAGGTTTGGCTCTAAATTCAGCAAAGCACTTAACACATGCTTAATTTTAAGCACATGCTTAAATCTCCTTGACTTCAATGCGACCTAAGTACATGCTTAGGTACTTAGCTGAATCAAGGCCTTGAGGAATACCTGAACTAAGCACTGGAAGGTAGAATGGAGAAGGGAGTATGCCCTCAATTTTTTTTCACAAGCCATTTTGGATGCAAGGACATCAGCTTCAGATGAATATGGGAATGCCAGCATATAACTGAAAACTACATCGCCTGAATGACTGAGTGTGGTCTATGTCCAAATAAAATACAGAGTGTATGGGATATTATGTATACTTTTCTGGCAAGGAAAGTTGCTTGGGTGGCAGAAAAACTGTATCAAATGAAGACTGGTGCCGCACTACGCTACATTTTAGGGAGTTAATTTCCATTGAATACCATTGGTCCTTGGAACCAAACAGAATACACAGTATATTAGAGCAAATACCGTGTCTATGGCTCAGGGTTGCCCAATTTGGTGAACTTTGCAAAGTTACCAATTATTAAGACTCTACATTAGGCTCTTTTTCTTTTTTTTAATAAATACAAAGGAAAATAGAAATAAGTTAAAACAGCAATAAATAACCCAGCATTTGTCTGGCCTACTCAGCCCCCCTTGTGTAGTCCAATAAGATTGGAGAGCTTTTCACAGTGCTCAAGTTTCAGTGACTCCGCTTTCTGTTTTAATCGCTCATCTCTGTATAATCTGGCCAAATTCGATAAGTCGGATTCTGAAAGATGAAAAAGATAAACATTAGAACAAAGCTACTGAGCCTGATGGGTAGAATCATGTTTAATGCTTCATTTTCCTCAATACATTTTTATAAGATTATTAAAAGCCTAAAACTTTTTAGCAGTTATCTTTAAGGAGACACTGTCAGCACAAACTGGGCTAGACTTTTAGGAAAGTAAAAACAAATATTTCCATTATTATTTCAAAATTTAACCATGTGAAATAAACCGTCTCCAAACACTGCAGCCTTGTGCTAGTGCATGAGAACCAGAAAATGAAACTGATTGTCTATTTTCATTGTCCACAAAGAAAAATACAAAATGTAAACAAAGAGCAGAGTGCAGTGGTGCCCAAACTGTGGTGCGTGCACCTCAGGAGGAGGTGGGGACACAGAGGAACCTTGGGGGGGGGGGGCAGGGAAATGATCAAGGGAGCAACTAAACTGCTAAATCCTTTGAGTTTACTGAAAAAAATATTTATATAGTCTCTCTGATTTGCTCACTGATATAATTTTCTCCTTAAGGAAATTACCAATTGAAAACAGTTAAATGTACCTATAGTGAATGGCTGACATGGATTTCTGAACAGGTCAGAAAAGTTTCCTTACGCACAAGCTACCTTATGACATTCAATTTGTTTGAAGAACTTTACACAGCTGTCAGATCACATAGCCAACAGGCTGATTCAGTATGGAACGAACTTCACAATGGGACAAATCTTGTAGTCATTACTCTGTCCCACTGCAATCTGTGCGAGTTTTGATTGAGTAGTGACTATAGGACTTTGTTCTTTGTATTTACTGAATGACTCCATAGACTGACAAGCATTAAATGTTTTTATTTTGAATCAGGAACCCATTCCTCCATTCCCTAACCCTAAAATATCATCCACTGAGTACAGCATGCACCCAACAGACACACATGAATTTGAAACAGGCACCTGTATAAGAACATGTTTTCAGATGTCAGCCAAGATTAAGCTGGTCTCAGCGCAGCGGAACTCTCAGCCAACTAGCTTTAAAATGAAATGAAGTCTCTGTTACGGGTTCTCTCGTGGGGTCAAACTTTTTACTGGGGATATTTACACCTTTGCTGGTATGAATTTCATCATGTAAATCTCCTACACTTTATCTGATTCTTTAAGCTGATTTGTCCTTATATCTTTTAAATATCCTGTTAAATTTTATAAAGGAAAATAATGTAATATGGTATTCATAGAATATGTGGTTTCAATGTCCTATTTCAACCCTCTATTTTCAGTTGCCTTTATATGGTGTTCTTTGATCCTTAATTTTGTTAACTTCAGTCTTACATAGAAATTGCCCTACCACAACAGATCAACGGTCCATCCAAATCTGGTATCCTTTCTTCCGCCTTGACCTATATCAGATGTTTTAAAGGAAGACAAAAAGCCACAGCACACCCAGCCTATTGTGCAATACTTAGCCACAAGAGGAGAAACACTGACTGCAGCTGGCAATCAAATCTTTTAAAATAAATAAGACACCAAAAAAGTGATCGGCCAACCATGTAATTTAGTGAACTAATGGGCTGTTGAATGACTACTTTGTAGTCTCCAATAATGAGGTAGACATACAGCAGATAAAACTTTTCAATGGTCAGATCAAAGACAATATAATATCTATTATTCCTATAGTTCTATCTTTGCAAAACTGTATATATCTATATCCATCAGCAACAAAGTAAACTCCAGTAAATAAAATAAACTACCTACTACTAATAAGTACTCATTTAGCAAAATGCATGGCCCAAATGAGGCTAAACATCTGAACAGAAAGGAATTAATGGACCAAAGTTACAGAACAGCTGATTAAAGGTCTCCAGAGAACTCTTCTCCATGGCTGTGTTTTGCATTCAACACCATTTATTTTTACAATCTTGGCTGTACTAAAGTTAGCACAGTCTCAGTTGTACTCATTACTGGCTCACCAGACCAGATGATAATCATTCTTAAACAGTTTTTAATTACTGTGGTATCCTCAGGCAACTGCTAATCTCAAACACTGTAAATATAGTTGCAGATGTGTTTCTAACGTATACCATGGCTAATGATAGAAGCACATGTTTTTGCTCGTTAGTTAACGGAATGGCAAAATTGTAATGTTTTTTCCTTTGCTGGGCATAATAGTCCTAGGAAACATCTCTCTCAAATGTGTGGATTTTAGAGAGGATATAAAATTCAGCTTTAAAGGTGCCAGATCCTCAACTGCTATAAATTTCCATTGAAGTCAATGGATCTCAACCATTTATCTTTGAAAATTTGTGGCGATCGAGGGAGGTCCTGGACGATTAGAAAAAGACAAATATAGTGCCCATATTTAAAAAGGGGAAGAAAGAGAACCCAGAGAACTACAGCCTCGCTCCCGGCAAAATCATGGAGCAGGTATTCAAGGAATCCATTTTGAAGCACTGGAAGGACAGGAAGGTGATCAGGAACAGTCAACATGGATTCACCAAGGGAAAGTCATGCCTGACCAACCTGATTGCTTTCTATGATGAGATAACTGGCTCTGTGGATATGGGGAAAGCAGTGGATGTGATATATCTTGACTTTAGCAAAGCTTTTAATATGGTCTCCCACAGTGTTCTTGCCAGCAAGTTAAAAAAGTAAGGATTAGATGAGTGGACTACAGGGCCGCCCAGTGGATTCAGGGGGCCTGGGGCAAAGCAATTTCGGGGGCCCCTTCCATAAAAAAAAAAAAAGTTGCAATACTATAGAATACTATTTTCTCAAGGAGGCTCCTGCGGGGCCCAGGGGCAAATTGCCCCACTTGCCCCCTCCCCTTCCCCTGCCCCCTGGGCAGCCCTGGGAAAAATAAACATTTAGAAACATTTCGCATCTCAGCACAAACCCAGTTTTGAGAAAACTTCTTTTCATGTCACCTTTACAAGGTATCACTGGTTCTCAGCATCAGCTAGTGCTAAAAGGCACTAAAGCTCATTAAAAGGGTTTAACAAATATTTTCCATTTTGGATCGAAAACTAGGGGTTTTTAAAAAGCAGGAAAAAATCACGGACAATGTCTGCTTTCCTTCAAAATTTGTTTTGGTTTTTTTAATTGAAAAGCTGAAATTAGTCTGCCAAAACCTTAACATGGTTTGGCGTTTCAGAAGTGTGTGGCCAAATATTTGCGGCATGCTGTGTTTGGTTGTTTAAAGAAACAATAAAAAAATTCTGCTTAAAAAAAATCCCAAACTTTTGAACCATCTCACCTTGTGACCAAACGCCTGAGCCCATCCAGTCAGAGATTTTTCCAGGTTTTTGATACTCTGCTGGCTTCCTTGACTCATATCTGTCTCCATAACTTTGGGTTCATTTAGGTTAGAACATAAGAATGGCTATAGTGGGTCAGACCAAAGGTCCATCCAGCCCAGTATCCTGTCTACCGACAGTGGCCAATGCCAGGTGCCCCAGAGGGAGTAAACCTAACAGGTAATGTTCAAGTGATCTCTCTCCTGCCATCCATCTCCACCCTCTGACAACCAGAGGCTAGGGCCACCATTCCTTACCCATCTAGGCTAATAGCTATTAATGGACTTAACCTCCATGCATTTATCTGTTTCCTAGAGACTGGCTCCACGGAGTCCCTCACAAAGTGGAGACGGTTACTGTGGGTGTGTCTTTAGTATAGACTATGTACATACTCCACGAACTGAGCGTTTGAGCTTGTTCCAGAATCTGGGATGAGCTTATGTTGTGAAAACTGAAATGCTCAAAATAGCACATGCATGTGAATGGACACAGGGTGCTATAATTAAATTAACCCAGGGGTTCTCAAACTAGGGGTCAGGACCCCTCATAGGGTCACGAGGCTATTACAGGGGGTTGCAAGCTGTCAGCCTCCACCTCAAACCCTGCTTTGCCTCCAGCATTTATAATAGCGTTAAATATATTTAAAAGTGTTCTTAATTGATAAGGGGGGAGGGGGGCGTTCCACTCAGAGGTTTGCTATGTGAAAGGGGTCACCAGTACAAAAATTTGAGAACCATTGAATTAACCCCTCTGAAGCCTTGGGAAATGCAGGGGAGGGAAGTCTCTATTGGTGGGGTTGGGAAGGAGGTAGGTGGTATAGGATATTGCTCTTCTCATGTGATCCTTCCCCCATGGTTCTCTTGGCTCTATCACTGTTAATCTAAAGTGGCTAATTTTAATGAAGGTACCCTCCCCTGAAATTCCCTATGGCACTGAAATTAAACGTAGACTATAATTTGGCATTTGAGAAAGGGATGGTAGCCTTAAGGAAAAAGATAACAGCTTGCCTCTTTGTGTTAAATAACTGTCTGCAAGCCTCAAACTGCTGAATGAGCTTCAGGGTAGGGAAGGCTGTGCCTCCCCAAACAGCCTGGCCCTGCGCCCTATCTGACCCTCATCCACTTCCTGCCCCCTAGCTGCCCCCCTCAGAATCCCCAACCCATCTTGATCTTGTCCCCTCACTGCCCCCCCCAACCACCACCCCGGGACCCTGCTCCCCGCCACCATACCCCCTGCTCCCTTCCCTGACTGCCCAACACCCTATCACCCCCTTGCCGAGTCCTGACATACCCCCGGAACACCCATGATCCAACCCCCGTTACCATCCCTGACACCCCTTGCCCCTTCCTGTCCCTGGACTCCCTGCCCCTTATCCAACCCAGCGGCCACCTTATCATGCCGCTTCCCCCGCCTCCTGCCCTCTCCTGGAGCTCAGCGTGCCGCATCAGGAGCAGACCTGGATAGTGCTGCAGCGGCATGGCTCCGGCGGGACCTGAGCTCCCGCTGCTTGGCCGCAGCTCGCAGACCTGCCCCTTACCACACGGCTCTGAGCGCGGAGGAGCTCAGGCCCGCTGGAGCCATGCCATTTTATCTCTTGTCCAGGGCAGTCCTGGACGCAGCACGCTGAGGCGCCAGGGAGCCTCAGACATTCTCGTGAGGGCGGGTCCACGGCAAATTGACCCTCTACTGGGCGGTCCTGGTGGACTATAATGTGGATAGAAAGCTGGCGAGATTGTCAGGCTCAATGAGTAGTGATCAACGGCTCGATGTCTAGTTGGCAGCGCGTATCAAGTGGAGTGCCCCAGAGATTGGTCCTGGGCCAGTTTTGTTCATCATCTTCATTAATGATCTGGATTATGGGATTAACTGCATCCTTATCAAGTTAGCAGGTATACTAAACTTGGGGAGAGAGGTAGATACGCTGGAGGTAGGGATGAGTCCAGAGTGATCCAGACAAATTGGAGGATTGGGCAAAAGAAACCTGATGAGGTTCAACAAGGAAAAGTGCAGAGTCCTGTGCTTAGAAGCAAGAATCCCATGCATCGCTACAGACTGGGGACTGACTGGCTAAGCAGCAGTTCTGCAGAAAAGGACTTGGGGATTACAGTGGACGAGAAGCAGTCCGGCGGCCATGGGCTATTGGGCTGTATTAGTAGGAGTATTGCCAGCAGATCAAGGGAAATGATATTCCCTCTATTCAACACTAGTGAGGCCACACCTGGAGTACTGCATCCAGTTTTGGTCCCCCCACTACGGAAGGGATGTGGATAAATTGGAGAGAGTCCAGCGGAGGGAACGAAAGGGCTGGGGCACATGACTTAAGGAGAGGCTGAGGGAACTGGGTTATTTAGTTGGCAGAAGAGAAGAGTGAGGGGGGATTTGATAATAGCCTTCAACTACCCGAAAGGGGTTTCCAAAGAGGATGGAGCTCAGCTGTTCTCCATGGTGGCAGATGACAGAACAAGAAGCAATGGTCTCAAGTTGCAGTTGGGAGTGGATATTAGGAACACTATTTAACTAACTAGGAGGATGGTGAAGCACTGGAATGGGTTATCTAGGGAGGTGGTGAAATTTCCATCCTTAGAGGTTTTTAAGACCTGGCTTGACAAAGCCCTGGCTGGGATGATTTAGTTAGTGGTGGTCCTGCTTTGAGCAGGGGGTTGGACTAGATGACCTCCTGAGGTCCCTTTCAACTCTAATATTCTATTATTTACACTAGCTGAGGATCTGGCTCCTATTACAATCATAGGTTATCAAAAAGAAGGTTATAGAGTGACTTGATGATAGTCTATGAATAGCTATATGGGGAACAGAAATGTTACAATCAATGGCTCTTTAATCTAACAGGCAAAGGTACAACATGATCTAATGGCTGGAACTTGAGGAGGGGCACATTCAGACACGAAAGAAGGCACACATTTTTAACAGTGAGGGTACTTAACCACTGGAACAATTTAATAAGGGCTGTGGTGGATTCTCCATCACTGGCAATGTTAAAATTAAAGTGAGAGGTTTTTGTAAAAGATAGCTGTAGTTGAAATAGAGCATACTGGACTTGAAGCAGGAATTAGTTCAGGGAAGTCCTATGGCCTACATCATGCAAGAGGTTGGACTAGATCAGGGGTCTCGAACAGCCTACCAAGCTCCCCGTGCACCCCGGAGTTATTTCCTGCAGACACCAAGCAACCCTCCCCTGCTGCTCCCAGCATGCTGCATCCCTGCTCCTCTGCCTACCTCCAGGCACTTCCTGCTGCCAAGTTAAGGTTGATGTGAGAATAATAATTTTGAATTTCCTAACTTTTGTGCATCTTAAAGTCTCAACATTTTATTGTCACTTTTTGCATTGCATTTTCTTAAAATAAAATAAATTCTTGACGGTGGTAAATAACATGACCCCAGACTCAAATAAAAGTGGCACATTCAAATAAGCACATCCTTTGTGCCTCTGTCTCTTTAAAATGTGATACAAAGTAACATGGTATGTGAATGCCATTTTCAAATTTTTTCTGGATCTGTCAAAGATCAGATGAATAAATGTGGTGGATTTTATTTTTAATACATTGCTACCCAAGTTATTCAAGTGTAAAAGAAAGCACCTAAAAAAAGAGTCCACTGGTGAAAAACACTTAAAATTCATCTCTTAAAATCAACCAAAATGAACTGTGTCAAGCTTTCAACAATTAACCAGGTGACAAAACAGAGCAGGTGTGACAAAAGCCAGGGCAAAGGTAATTTAGGCTGAGAACCACTGTTCTAAACATTTACCACTGTGGGCCACATATGTAGCTCTCTCTGTGTTATGTGGGCTGCATTCACACCATATACATATATATATACACATACACTACCTGTATGGCCCTGAGGATGCCACATGGGCTGCAGCTCTGTTCTTCATGGTTTAGAAAGTTCTCTCTCTCTGTAACCTAGGGCTTACAATGGAAATACCTTCTCAAGCAAAGCCACGCTCTGACTTCCTGTGACATGTACCTACACACTTATAAATAACAAAGATTACTTACTTTGTTGTTTCTCCTTCCAGCAGCTGGTCTGGATATAGTCTATATAATCCTTTTCAACCGTTTTCTCTAGCTCTTGAAGTTCTGCTCCTTTATAACTATTTTCAAAGTTTTTATCAACATAATAAGGCACCTGCAGGTTTTGTGTTTCTCTAGGAACGGTATGGCCTATGGACCTGTGAGAACAGCATAGAGACAAATGTGTTTTTAAGGCAGTTCAGAAATATCAAGGAAAGTTAAAAAAGGCAAGGAGAGAGAAGTGCTCATTCATTCGAATATTCCCAGCAGGAAATACCCGTAACAACTTCACGGCAGCTATTGCAGAACTACAGCGCCCTCAACCATTCACTAAAGGCATTACACATCTCCCTGCTCCATAATCAACCTTATACCTTCCTAACACAGATGATGAAATAAACATGACTGGCTAGAAAAACACAGTGAAGACACATCTAAAGAGATTTAAAATGAAAAATGGAATCTAAAAGGAGCAACCTCAGAATTGATACTGCCCAAACTCAAGTACGGTATGCATTATTGAGACTGCATTTTTCTGGGGAGTTCTTGGTAACTTGGTCAAGTCACTTCCAAGACATAAAAAGGCCTAAACACAGCTTTGTTTGCCTGCACTTTCCAACAGTCTCCTGTAAACATCCGTGGGAAACGACTGGACAAACTTGAAAGGACAGCAGTCTTCAGGGTGCATTTAGGGCACAGGGCCAAATATCTGAGGGTGCAATGTGACTGTAGTCATATAGCCCATTCCACGTAGATTTCCACTGCCTCACATAATATTTTTTAGGCACCTGAGGGCAAATGATAGAATCTTGTGGAATTCTGAATAAGGGATGATCCTGGTTCCATTTCTTTCTAATGTTTTGAAACTGCCCTGCAGTAAGGGGAGTTGTGTGGAGCTAGCCTCTCTGCCTTCTCCACTGGTTTAAACCACATTCTTCTTTCTAATCTTCTTGGCTCCTCTCTTTGCATCTTTCGAATTGTTGCCCTGGATGAGGGGAAAGCAGCCAAGAAGGGAGGGTCACACTCCATCTGACATGCCTCTCCCTCCTTCCACAGTTCGGTTTGTCCCTTCCTTCTTGGTTTATTAAAACCCCTTTTTTCTTCCTCTCTCACAAGGTCTGGGGGGTTTATTTCCTGCATTAAGAACAATGGAGTTTGTAGGAGTTTAATTCCTAAAGATAAGGTTTAGCGGCAGAGCATATGTGCCTATGCGCAGAGCTGAAGTGTGACTCTCTTGGACCAAAGGGCATGGAGGCAGCAGAAAGGACTGCCTATTCTGGGAGCAGCCGGGAGCGTTTCACTTGGGATTGGCACAACTCAAAAGACTCAGTGGGGGAGTATCTTGCTATCTGCCAGACATGCAGGCTGACATCTTGAATTTTGGAGCAGCCGGAAAAACAACATCCCATGAAAAAAGACAGAATGCGAGCCCAATCTCAGCGAGTTCCAGTTATGCTACCCTCAATAGGGGTGCCATTTAGGAGGGACAATTTCCGCCTTCCCCCATGAAGCACCTCAGCCCCAGCTGCAGATAAAGGAAGCATGTAGCTGAGGGCAGGCAGAGACAGAAAGCAATGCCCTCCCACAGCGGCTCTCCCTTGGCATCATTGCCCTTCTGCAGCACTCTGGGGAGGAAAGCTCATCCTTCTGGGCTCCTGATCACCAGGCTTGCCAGTATCTTGGAGCAGGAGCCATCTGCTGCTGGCATGGCCTGTGGGGTGGACGCCTTCCTGCATGCTGAGCATCCTGGCTGCCAGGCATCTATCCTGCTGAAGGGGTACAGGGGAAAAAGTGCTGGGAAAGGCAGGCAGCAAAACCCCCAGAAGTTCACTGAAAAGTCTGGAAACTCCACCCCACAGGCAGCAGGATAGGGAGCAAGTCTCCCACAACAGGAACTGTGGTGAAACCTGATCCTGCCCGTTACCTCTGAGCTGACAGGGAGAGCGCTCTCTGCTAAGGAGGTGGAAACAGATACAACCCTCGACATGCCTGACAGTCACCTTGTGGCACAGGATTCATGTGATGTTCTTGTGATCTCTCTCTGAAGGAGCCCCTCGATCTCAGCGCTGCCTCTGTTCCGGCAGTGCAGTGACTGGATTCGTACTCCTACCTCACTAGCCCCTAAAACATGCTTTAATCAATGTGTTCCCTTCTGTGACAAACTCCAGACTTCCAACTCCTTTCTCGGAGCTTGCCAAGAAATGGATCACAATGCAAATGCACACTCTCGAGTTTTTTAATTCTCTCCACCTCCAGTTACTTTATCATTAGACCTTCACTTCTGTTATCTTGTCAAACAGCAATTGAAGTTCATGTTTTTCTGTCACATTTTTCAAATGAAAGCAAAATATGTTTTATGTCAATGGCTTAAGATGGATGGTTTGTTTTTTGTTGTTGTAGCCTTGCACTAAGCCAGGAAGGTACTGGTATGAAAAGAAGATTTTAAAAAGTATGGTGTTAGCACTGAATTTCATGCTTTTATATTTTAAAAATCAAAGACAGGTGATCCTGCATAGTCAGAGATATCTGGCAAGCAGCTGTAGGCATTAACTGCTGTGACTGCACCGCTATCTGGAATCAATAATATTTTACTGTATTTGTCTCCTGTATGGTCTGAACTTTGCTGCTTTATAAGTTTGAAAGTTAGATTTTATTTGGTACTGGGTCCTAGGTGCAGATTGCTTAGCTTTAAAAATTTCCGGTTTGTCCTTTTGTTGGTAATTCTGTTGTAGAAAGCCTACATAACGATATAAGAAATAACCCCAACAAATGAAATAGACTGATTTTTAACTTTTATCCTTCCAAAAATCCAAGAGCTGCCAGTGGCCAAAGCAGCTCCTGGACTCCTGCAAGAAGTTGCCCTCCACTGAAATCTGTAATGGCCCCCCTGTTCTTTAAAGGGGGCAAACCTAGACCTTTCAAACACTGGATTTTATTAGAAGTGCACGCTTGTGGCTATGCCCCTCCTCTCACACATGGTCCTCATGTCACCTGACCAACAACTCTCAGTACTGGGAAGGCCCAAGCAAAGAGGGATAGCTCAGTGGTTTGAGCATAGCCTATTAAACCCAGGGTTGTGAGTTCAATCCTTGAGGGGGCCACTTAGGGATCTGGGGCAAAATTAGTACTTGCTCCTGCTAGTGAAGGCAGGGGGCTGCACTTGACGACCTTTTGAAGTCCCTTCCAGTTCTTTGAGATAGGTATAAGGAGGAGACAAAGTGTGACAATGCCCTAAAATGAGGGGGGGGATTTTGTTGCAAACAGCTAATTGCTTTTTAAATGATAAAACTGCAAAGAGGCAAATGCCTAAACCTTCAAACTCATTTTATTCCGGATTAACAAAGCAGAACCCCCTTGGGCTGAGTGTTCAGTACTGCAGGTTTCTTTCCCACCTACTTGTTCCAACTCTCCTTAAATATCCCTCCACAGTCATGATAAGCCTTTCGATCCAGCACGGACTGAACACCAAGCTAATACTGTTCCAGTGTTGCATGAGGGAACCGCTTTGGATTGAAAGGAGGATCTGAAATGTTTCCCTGACACTCATTCATCCAACTGAAAACACCTGCAGGCCATGAACCGCACCAGTCCACAACTCCAAGCCCATGGATATTGAATTTACACTGGTGTATAAATCAACCATGCACATCCTTCCTACCATTCAAATCAACAATACCTTTTCAACCCCAGGATCTTTATAGGGTCCTGTGGTGCTGCCATCCTGAGCACGCAGGAGGTCTCATGCCTTACAGCTCCTCAGCTCCACCTAGCTACTGCTCCTTTCCCTTCAAAAGAGAACTAGTGGTACTTGGGGGATTTTCCCTTGGAAGGAGAGTAGAGCCACCCACCAGCTCTACAGCCCAAATTGGCCTAGTCTCTTGGGCAGCATTTCTATTTGTGCTAGATGAACAGGCACGTGGGTTTTCCCCAAGCCCTGATTAGAACTAGGCATTCCCCACTCCTTCAAGGGCTAACCAGGTTGCTCTGTAATGCTCCAGATCCCGCTAGTTTAGAAGGTGCTAAATGCTACTAGACCACCGTATGAAAGTGTTTTAAACCAGATGGTGAGCTCTCTGGGGCAGGCACTGTCTTCTGTTACTTGTCTGTATACAGCCTGTTACAATGGGGCCCTGCTCCTTGATGGTTTTGTATTATGACAGTGCCTAGGAAAACCAACCAATAAACATGGAAATAGCCCTAGTCCCTTAATTACAAAGTGATAATGCTTTCTGCAGAGAGCAGATGGGAAAAGTTAGTGAATTCTCTATTAAGTCCAACATCCCTCTACCTCCTCACTCCAAGTAACCTAGACCAGATAAACCGTTTTTTAAAAATTGGACTTACGATTTGTAGAACAAGCTGTAGGGTGGATTAGTGGCCATCAGCTGAGTTATAACTGACACAACTATGATCACCAAAACTGGCAGCAACTGAATAAACGCAGAGTATGTATTCTGAAATGGACAACCATAGTTAGTGGATGATAAAAGTTAAAGATGAGAATAAGATCTACTAGCTCATAAAAGGCAGGATGCGGTCTCTAGGCAGACAATGTATCAGATGATAATCAGACAAGAACAGAGACTATCCTTGAGTTAACAGAAGAAGCGTGACATTTAAATTTCAAACTAGTTAAATTTCAAAATTACCTTTATTGGAAAAACACTAATAACCTAAATTTCAAATAAATAAGTAAGTTTTCTCCTAATCAAATTTTCATAAAATTTCTTTAATGCACAATTCCATTTATAAGTCAAATAACTATCCCTCAAAAAGTATGTGCATACTGTGCTGCCAGGAAGCTGCAAGGAACACCCTGCTTGGATACAGTTTATATCTACAGGTTCCTTGTAGTTTCTAAAATTTACAATGTTTTTTTCTCAAATCCCACAAAATACTTAAAATCCCAATGACAAACTCTTAAGAATGTTAAAGGTTAATAAATAATACACAGTGCAATTCGGAATTAGAGATGTGTATTTTCTTTTATTTGATTGAATATGTTTCTCAAGGTAAGTGAATTTAGTGCAAGTGAAACAGCGATGGCTCTAGGGACAAAAGTCTCTGTTACTCCATAAAACTAACAGCCCGGACAGTAACAGCGTTTTTTTTACACTGTCCTGCCCACCTGCCTCAACCTTGGCCCTTAAGGGGAAGCGCAGAAAGCAGTCTGTAGCTATTCAATCCTTGGTGTCTGTATCAAGATTACCACAAGAATGCTCACTGCAACCGTATGTGATATGAACACTCAGGAGAGCCACCAGCTTTTTTGGTGCCCTAGGTGGTGGAAGGTCCTGCCCCCGAAATGCCACCCCCGACAGAGGCGGCGGAAGGTCCCGCCCCGAAAATGCTGCCGCTGACCGGGGCGCCTGAAGATCTGGCTGCCGTGGTCACCGCCCCCCAAATGTTAGCGCCCCTAATGGGTTGCGCCAGCCCTGTGAACATTTGTCTGTCCACACCACAAACTTATTTCCCATTAGGCTACACAACAGACATTGGATGGTAATGATTTTCAGCCACTACTGATCCATTTCAACTGATGAAAGACTGTAGCTCTTTTCTGAGTCCCCCCCACAATAAGATACATTTTGGAAGTAGCAAATAAAGAGACAAGTAGAATGGTCCCACATAAAAAGTCCATTCTGATTGTAAAAATATTACTGGTTCTAGAGGCATTCCCCATTTTAAGAACTGTAGAACCTGAGTTATGAATACCTCAGGAATGGGTTGTTTGTAACCCTGAACAAAACATTATGCTTGTTCTTTCAGAAGTTTATAACTGAACATTAACTTAATACAGCTTTGAAACTTCACTATGCAGAAGAAATATGCTGCTTTTAACCATCTTAATTTAAATGGAACAAGTCCAGGCAGATTCCTCACCTTGTCAAATTTTTTTTTAAACTTTCCCTCCATTTTTTTTGTAGTTTACATTTAACACAGTAGTGTACTGTATTGTTTTTTTTCTGTTTTGTTTTGTTTCTGCTGCTGCCTGACTGCATATTTCTGGTTCCAAATGAGGTGTGTGGTTGACTGACCAGTTTGTAACTCTGGTGTTCATAACTCTGAGGTTCTACTGCATAGGGAACACTACTGAAACCCACATGAACTTGAAATGTGCCCACTGAAGCCATGATCAATACTTAAAGCTAACAGCTTCCACCCACGGTACCTGAGGCCTGTTCTCTTCCTCCTCTTTTTCCTGCATCCAGGCTCTCTCATTTCGGTGTCGCCGCCGATAATAGTGAGCATCTGGTGTTACATTTGAAAACATATGAATATTTCCTGTTTTAAAAAATCCCAAAGAGGTGAACTAGCCATTTTCATTCAATTGCAGACATCTATTATTCCTCCGAAATTCTAGCTGGCTATCCCACCTTACAGTAAATGGCCTGAGTTACCAGGCACAGTCATGAGAGGCCAGATTATAAACTTCAAATAATATACTTCAGAATTGAAATTCCAAAACAGCACATGGGAGCTAGCCATCATGCAGCATGTTGGGGCACTAGTGTGCCAAGAGAAAGGGAATGTTAAGGAAAAAAAAACAACAACTAAAGGCAAAGCAAAACTTCATGCAAAACCATCTCAATTAATTTTCTAAACAAAAAACAAAAACAGAGACCCACTGGGGTTTTTATACTGCTGTCACATGACTTTTAGCATGTCCTTGAGAGACTATTTTGCGCGGGAACCTGAGGCTCTAAATATAAGGCCTGGTCTACATTACGCGTTTAAATTGATTTAAAGAGCGTTAAATCGATTTAACGCTGTATCCGTCCACACTACAAACGCCCTTTATATCGATATAAAGGGCTCTTTAAATCGATTTCTGTACTCCACCCCGACGAGAGGAGTAGCGCTAAATTCGATATTAACATATCGGTTTACGGTTAGTGTGGACGGAAATCGACGTTATTGGCCTCCGGGCGGTATCCCACAGTGCACCACTGACCGCTCTGGACAGCAATCTGAACTCGGATGCAGCGGGCAGGTAAACAGGAAAAGCCCCGCGAACTTTTGAATTACATTTCCTGTTTGCCCAGCGTGGAGCTCTGATCAGCACGGGTGGCGATGCAGTCTCAAATCCAAAAAGAGCTCCAGCATGCATGGACCGTACGGGAGATACTAGACCTGATCGCTGTATGGGGAGACAAATCTGTTGTATCAGAGCTCCGTTACAGAACACGAAATGCCAAAGCGTTTGAAAAAAAATCTCCAGGATACACAGCGCTGCGTGACAAGCGTAACGGGAAGCCAGAGACTCAAATGGACGCTCATGGATGGAGGGGGTACTGAGGACTCCAGCTATCCCACAGTCCACAGCAGTCTCTGAAAAGTATTTGCATTCTTGGCTGAGCTCCCAATGTCTGTAGGTTCAAACACAGTGTCTGGCGTGGTTCAGGGAATAGCTCCTCAGTTTCTTCCCCCCCCCCACCACGTGAAAGAAAAGGGAAAGAAATCATTTCTTGACTTCTTTCAATGTCACCCTATGTGTACTGAATGCTGCTGGTAGACGCGATGCTGCAGCAGTGAAGAGCAGTATCCGCTCCTCTCCCCCTCCCCGGTGGTAGACGGTGCAATATGACTGATATCCGTTGTCGCCATCAGCCCGTGAGTGCTCCTGGCTGGCCTCAGGTGAGGCTGGCCGGGGGCGCCTGGGTAAAAATGGGAATGACTCCCAGTTACTCCCAGTAGATGGTACAGAACGGCTGGTAACCGTCTTCATCATAGCAACTGGGGGCTGAGCTTCATCAGCCCCCTCCCTTTCCTGTGTAAAGAAAAGATTCTGTACTGCCTGGACTGTCATAGCCCCGGGAGGCTGCCTCCCCCTCATTTTATCTCACTAACAAGTCTCTGTTTCTTATTCCTGCATTCTTTATAACTTCATGACACAAATGGGGGGGGGCAGGGACACTGCCACGGTAGCCCAGGAAGGTTGGGGGAGGAGGGAAGCAACGGGTGGGGTTGTTGCAGGGGCACCCCCTGTGAATACTGACACGGAGCAGCTGTGCTCTGATACACTGGTCCTCTAATACACTTGCCCCTTATTCTAGGCAGGACTGACTCTATTTTTAGAAACCATAAGGGAGGGATTGACTCAGTCCCAAGTGAGTCAATCCCAATTTTGCTTTTGCGTTGCGCCCCCGGCCGATTTCAGCCAGGGGCACTCATGATAGCAGCGGACAGTACAGAGGGGGAGAGATAACTGTCATCTCATTGCCAGTTTTCTCCGGCAGTAGACGGTACAGAACGACCGGTAACCATCTCTGCTATCATTGCAAAAGCAAGTGAATGCTGCTGTGTAGCGCTGGAGTATCGCCTCTCTGTCCGCGGCATCCAGTACACATACGGTGCAGGAAAAAAAAAAAAGCTGAACGGGCTCCATGGTTGCCGTGCTATGGCGTCTGCCAGGGCAATCCAGGGAAAAACGGCGCGAAAGGATTGTCAGCTGATGTTTTCCCGGAGGAAGGAATGACTGACGACATTTACCCAGAACCACCCGCGACAATAATGATTCAACCCAGAATTCCAAGGGGCGGGGGAGACTGCGGGAACTATGGGATAGCTACGGAAGAGCTACCCACAATGCAACGCTTCAGAAATCGACGTTAGCCTCGGACCATGGACGCACAACGCCGAATTACTGTGCCTAGTGTGGCCGCATGAAATCAAATTTATAATATCAGTTTTATAAAACTGATTTTAGCTAATTCGATATTATCCCGTAGTGTAGACGTGGCCTAAGTAATAGGCTTTATCATTCAGTCCATAAATTATGCTGCTCTTAATTACTAAATTTGTCCTGCTGTACTCATTTCTGTTCTCTTTCTTTGAGCTCTTTATTGCCTCATTAAGGATTTTGTAATGAGAGAAATACTACTTGATAAAGAATACAATTCAGGATTTCCTTTTCTTCTAGGCTAAAGACAGATACAGTATATAGCTGATTTATTTTAGAACTTCTAAGATGGAGAAAGAAAGAAGCACAAGCTATTTTGATCAGAATGATACTGTTAAAAAGCTCCGTCAATTTTGAAAGCTATGGATTTTACATTACATGAACACCGGAATAGCTATGCTCTTTTCTTTTAATTCAGGCTCCAAATTAAAAATGTTTGTCCTAATCAGGACCACAGAAATACGACTCCATCTTTAAGCCTGCATGAAATTAATACAACTTTACACTTCTATAACATCCTTCATCCAAGCTTCTCAAAGCACTTCACAAACATGGACAAGATAACATTGTTACAAGAAACTGAACTTAAAATAAATTCTTTGACTTTCATTTATTAAAGTTTAAATAACAAAATGCCCATACCAAAGCTCGAGGCACCCTGCCAATTACTTGCAACAGCATAATGACCATCCAGCAGCATTAAAAAACATCCCATTGGTACCATAAACTCAGCTTACTTGCAGCATTAAACAAAGAGTAACAAATTAACTCAGGGCATGTCTACACTCTGGGCACTACAGCGGCACAGTTGCAGTCCTACAGCTATGCCAGTATAGCACTGCAGCGTAGACACTTCCTATATCAGCGGAAGTGATCTTTCTGTCAATGCTGGTAAACTGCCTCCCGGAGACAGCAGCAGTTAGGTTGACAGAAGAATTCTGTCATCAACCTCGCCGCGTCATGCTGGAAGTATGGTCAGCTTAACTATGGCACTAACGGTTGATCTAAACTTAAATATAGATCAGAACTCAGTTGGCCAGCAAATGGAAAGGAACAGAAATGGACCCCCTAATGCCTTTGGGTCCATATCTTCCATCTCTCCAAAACCCGATTAAATAAGTGGCTTTTGTAGCATGCACAGGTCATCAATTTCATAATATTTCAGACAAAGTGGAGGGAGCAAGTTCCAGGATCCCAGGACCCTCACGCAGAATACCCTACCAGCATAAGAAAAAGTTTGGTGTGGAATTATAGTTTTGCTCATCTCCAAAGGTTTTCAACTCCAATTCCCCAAAAGCCTATGCTTCAGCTTACAACTGTTTTGGTGCATATGGGATTTGTTCAAGTGCACCAAAACAGTTGAATGGATTTTCCTTAATTAAAGCGAAAAATAACCTTTGAGCTAGGAAAATGTATAGAATGTTCATCTCAAAAGTTTTTTTTGGAGGAAGTTATGATTTGGTTTTAATATCAAAACAGTTTTAAGCTTTGTTTAACCTGGAAGTAGGCAAAGCATACACAATTTCTGCTTTGCAAAAGAATTGCAAGGAAAACGTTTAGTCGTATAGCAAATAGGAAGAAAAAAAGTGTTCTAAAGACATAGCTATTTAGTTTTAATAAGGAGTTGTAATGAAAATCCCTGTGCTCCCTTATTTTTCTTTGCCACAGAAATCTGTAACACCCTCACTTAGGCCTTTTCTACACTACAGAGTTTTTTTTTTGTGCAAGTTATTCCAATGATCAAAAACTGGTATAATTACATTGCTTGTGCATGTTCATACAATGCTCTTTTTGTTGTTGGAGCACATCCATAGTTGGTGCTTTAGCATCAAAAGTGACAGCAGTGCTCTATGGGTAACTAACCTACTATGCTACTTGCTATTTCTGCAGCTAGGAGTTGTGGAATGGCGGAGTGGATCGCAGTGCACCCTGGGTGCGGGTTCAATGTCCTGACTCATTTTTTCCCGTCCCACCATTCCATGGGCTTCCATCTGTGTTTCGTGGTGTTTTCAATGGCCTCTGTTTACTGTGCGCCCAGAGCCTGCACTGCTTTCCACTATTGTGGTCACTGTTATAACACATCACAGCTAGTGATGCTGTAAATCACAGCAGCTCTCATGGCACATCTGCATATACACAGGGTACTGCTACCCTGGCAGAGTTACAGTGCCGGCAGTTACATAGCCACTCAGAGAGTGCTGAAGGGAAACTGCTGTTGTGTGTTCACATTGTCAGCTGCCTGCGCAATAGCACGTTCACATTTGCGGCACTTGCATCGGTATTCGGAGTGGTGCACTCTAAGCAGCTGTCCCACAAAGTATCTCTTCCTCTTCTGCCACTAGGAGTTGTGGGAAGGCGGAGGGGGTCATGGGGCATCCTGGGCCCTGTCCCAATGCCCCATGATGCATTGCTTCGCATACCAGCAATCCCTGTGCTACCGTCCGCATTTGGTGCCATCTTTCAATGGTTTGTGTACTGCACGCAGGAATGGATCCCATACTGTTGACCAATATGCTGCTTGCTCTCACTAACACGTCATGAGTGTAGTGGAGTTATTCCTTAAACTACAAAGGCAAGAGGAGTTTAACACCGATCTCTCCACGTGTACTAGCTATGACATGAGATTGCTTGTGGCATTCACAGAGGTGCTGACCACAGCAGAATGCTGGTTTCGGGCTCAGGAAACAAGCACTGAGTGGACGGATCACATCATCAATGCACGTCTGGGATGATGAGCAGTGGCTACAGAACTTTTGGATGAGGAAAGCCACATTCCTGGGTCTGTGTGATGAGCTCGCCCCAGCTCTGCGGCGCAAGGACATGATAATGAGAGCTGCCCTGCTGCTGGAGAAGTGCATGGCGATTACACTGTGGAAGCTGGCTACTCCAGACTGTTACCAATCAGTCGCTAACCAGTTCGGAGTGGGAAAGTTGGCCATTGGACTTGTGTTGACAGAAGTGTGCAGGGCCATTAATTGCATCCTGCTCCGAAAGACCATGACTCTGGGCAAGGTGCGTGACACTGTGGATGGCTTTGCAAAAATGGGCTTCCCTAACTGTGGAAGGGTGATAGATGGCACACATATTCAAATGGTACCAGACCACCTAGACACTCAATAACCTTTAAGAGCCGCTTCGTGGCTTCATTCATGTGCGCCATATTCTCCTTTCGGTCCCCTTTCTCGCTGTCCCACCACTCCTTCAATTCTTGTTTTTCAGCTGCGGCATGCATCATGACATCACACAGAAAATCCTCTTTAGTTCTTTGTGGCCGCTTCCTAATTCTGTGCAGCTGGTGATAACAAAGAGGGAGGCTGGGCTCCCAAGGTCTTATCTGTGAAAGCCAAAATGCAACATTTCACAGAAAGCAGTATTGTTTGCAACACACAGACCACTGATTCAGTGATTTAAAACACAACTACTATTCACATACCTGTCACTAACTGGCTGACGACAGGCAAACACACAAGACCCCCAAAACGGTGAGTAACCACAGGGGCAGGGGAAATCAGTGTTCCAGGACAATACTGCACACTGGGCACGTGGCTCTTGGGGAGAGCCAGCATTGTATGCGGGACCTTACAATCATTACTGTCCCCACATTTTCCACAGGTTGTGTTCATTATGGAAGATATCTTGCTGCTGAGGGTAAGCAGGAAATCAAGGGAGGGTCTTCTCCAAGATTGTGACTTCCATGCTGGCCCTTATGCGGCTTGCCTTTGTGCAGCAGTGGTCCCCCCCAGTGATGGCAGAGTGGCATGGGAAAGTTACCCTTAATGGGGCAAGAAACAAAGCAGATCTGCCAAAGAACCTGTGGCAGCAGATTGCCCAGTATCTCCATGAGCGTTTCTTGGAGATCTCTGAGGAGGATTCCCGTGAAGTGAGGGAGTCAATCAACACCCTGTTCCATTATTTAAAATAGGCACGTGGTGAAATGCACATCATACAGACACACCTGCTTTCTGTAACCCTGCTGCCCACAACAACTCACTTCAGCGATTACCAAAATCAAAGCCACTTACCAGGGGCAGCTTCTCCTGTTTGTGCTTTGCCAATCTCTGACAGCTGTGACTGGTTAGCCTCCTCCGGGGTAGAGAAGAGCTCCTGGCTGCATGCATCTCTGGCCTCCAAGTCATCCTCTGCCTTTGGGTCTTCCCTCACCACATCCTTGTCCAAGATTTCCTCCTCTTCGCTTGGTGCACTTTCGACCGGCACACAAGCCACCGAAGTATCCACAGTGGCCTTCACTGTGGAGGTGGGGTTGTCACCGAGTATTGTGTCCAGCTGTTTGTAGAACTGGCAGCTCATGGGCACAGCACCGGAGCAGTGGTTTGCCTCCCATGCCTCGTGGTAGGTGCTCTGCAGCTCCTTCACTTTGACCTGCCCTGCAGTGTGTCCCAGTCATGGCCCCCTTCTGTCATGAAATCTGACTGTAGGTACCGTAATTCCTACAGCTGCAGCGCAGCTGGGACTGGACAGCCTCCTCTCCCCAAATCCTCATGAGGTCCAGCAGCTCAGCACTGCTCCAAGCAGGGGACTGCCTGGTGCGTGGAGCAGGCATGGTTACCTGGAAAGATGAGCTGAGACCACTGTATACCTCACTGAGCAAACAGGAAGGGGAATTTCAAAATTCCCAAGGAATTTAAGGGGTGCGGATCACGGTTGGTCACCTGAGGGCAGGGCAATACAGTTCAAACCGATGACGAGAGAGGCGAGAACAGGCATTGTGGGACATCTCTTGGAAGCCAGTGGCAACACTGTGATCGACCAGAGTGTCTACACTGGCACCACTGCGCTGTAGCCCCAATGCAGAAAGCTGAACGTCTCGTCAGGGTGTTTTTTTTACAGCGTTGCAACTGCGCAGTTTCTGCACACTAAGTGACTTGGCAGTGTGTACACCTCAGGAGTTACACTGCAGAAAGCTGCTTTACTGCACAGATACTTGCCAGTGTAGACAATGCCTCGGTGAGCTGTCTATGACAGCAGCACTACAGGTGATGTGGTTGGCAAGCACACTCCTGATCCCTGGAGATAAACACCGTCTCCCTACCTCCAAACTATTTCTGGCTTCAGGCAATGGAGAGAGGGAAGAGGCAGTTTTGCCAACCACAGCTGGAGTTAAAAATGTGGCCCACAAGGAATTCAACCTGCCTCAGCCCTTGCTGTGTTAGTGGTTCTCACCCCTGGAGCTCAACGCTGATTAGGAGCTCTCAGGAGAAGCAAGACGACACAGGCAGGGGTTGGGAGTGTGCTGGCTGGCCACACCAGAGCAGCAACAGCATGAATGGTTCACTGAACCATGTGGAAATGCTGCTGTTGTAGTAGCACATGTGAAGAAAGCAAGGGTAGGGTAGGGTAGGTTTTCGCATTGTGAAAATCTGAAGTCAACGAACAATTTAAAATTGTGCAACTCAGGAGTTTTGCTAAACATATAAAGGAAGAAATGAGAAAAGAGTAAAAGCAACTGGCACTTTAATTATCGGGTTTTACTGTTCTAAAAAGTACAGTTAGGCTATGTCTGCACTACAAAGTTAAGTCGACTTAAGTTATGTTGA
Organism: Chelonoidis abingdonii; assembly: GCF_003597395.2. NCBI lineage: Eukaryota > Metazoa > Chordata > Testudines > Testudinidae > Chelonoidis > Chelonoidis abingdonii. The sequence continues at coordinate 75,783,036 of NC_133775.1, read as the reverse complement.
CAATCATCCACCGCTGTAATTAAACTGCTTTTGCACGTCCACATAATGCTCTTTGTGATGTCCAGTTAGTGCTCTTGCATTGACAGAGTGGTGAGAGTGTGCAACTCACCACCATCTGCCGCCAGGTGTTCTGGGAAGGGATCACAGTGCATCATGGAGCTCGGCTCAGTGGCCCACGGTGCAGTTTTCTCCGTCCCACCATTCTATGGGCTTCCTACGATGTTTTGCACCACTTTCAATAGCGCCTGTAAACTTCCTGCCCATCATCTCTGTCTGAAACCATGGATTCTGGACTGCTCTCCAGTATTGTGATGAGCATTATGAACACAATGTGGCTGATCCTGCAGTATTTCGTGACACTGTGGTGTCTGCTCTGCTGTGTGCCATGGAAAGACACAATTCAAGATTGATGTTGGCATTCACAGAGCAGCTGCACACAGTGGACCGTCAGTTCTGGGCATAGGAAAGAAGCACTAAGTGGTGGGATTGCATCGTTATGCAGGTATGGGATGATGAGCAGTGGCTGCAGAACTTCCAGAAAAGTGGCTCTGCACGTCCGAAACTGTGTGCAGTGCTTGCCCCTGCCTTGTGGCACAAGACCACCAAAATAAGAGCTGCCCTAACAGTGGAGAAGTGAGTGGTGATTGCTGTGTGGAAGCTGGCAACTCCAGACTGCTACCAATCAGTTGCGAAACAGAAGTCCACCATGGGGGTTGTAGCGATACAAGTGTGCAGGGCCATTAATCGCCTCCAGCTACAACTGTCTGTGACTCTTGGCAACGTGTGGGAAATAGCAGATTGCTTTGCTGTAATGGATTCCCTAACTGCGACAGGATGATAGATGGCATGCATATCCATATTTTGGCCCCAGACCACCTTGCAATGGAGTACAACAACAGAAAGGGCTACTTTTCTATGGTATTGTATACTGTGGTGGATCATTTCACCAACAGCAACGCATGGTGGTCAAGGAAGATGCATGACACATGTATCTTCAGGAACACTGGCCTGTACAGAAAACTGCAAGCAAGGAGTTTCTTTCCAGATCAAAAGATTCTAATTGGGGATGTGGAAACGCCAAGAGTGATCCTTGGAGACCCAGCGAACCCCTTGCTCCCATGACTTATGAAGCCATACACCAGAAACCTTGACTGCAGCAAGAAGCATTCAACAACAGGTTCAGCAGGAGTAGAATGACTGTTGAATGTGTATTTGGCTAATTAAAGGGTCGCTGGTGCTCCTTTTTCGGCAAATTAGACCCGAATGAAGAAAATATTGCCATGGTCATAGCAGCCTGCTGTGCTCTGCATAACATTTGCAAAGCTAATGTCGAGATGGTTTTATTATGTCAGCGTAGCAAGAGAGTTATATTGGCAGGAGGAACACTGCAGTGCATAAACCTCCACAGTAAGGTTGATGTAAGCTGTCTATGTCAAGTTAGCTGTGTAATATAGACATGGCCTTAGGTTCTTAAGCAGTATCAAATAAAGCTAACTTTCCAGCTCTTTACACTTAGAAGACAGTATAGACAGAACACTGACCTGTAGGGAAGTGCCCACCAAAAAACATGTTGAATATTTCTTCTGGTGTGATGTCTGCTTCAAATTCCCTGTAATAATCATAATTCCTAGCCCGGGGAGTGCCGAAAGTCTCTTGCTCATCCCCAAATTGATCATATCGTAATCGTTTTTCAGGGTTGCTCAGAATGGCAAAAGCATTGCCTATTGCTGCAGAATAAGAGAGAGCAATATTACATATTTACTTCGTGCAATCTTTTCGAGTCAATATGCCTTTCATAAGCTAAATTTTATAAGATGAGTAGCAACAAGTTGATAGAGGCAAATTTTCTGTTGGACAAAGTGTAACATGTAACCATCTGGACAGAGAGACGCGATGTCCATTGGAGGTGTTATTCATAAAGCAAAGTGAGTGCCCCTTTCAGTTATTCTTATGAATACTGGGATTAGCACTGATGAAAGCTGTGCACTCATCTTGGATGGAAGCAGGAAGTTAAAACATCTCCTGTAGCATACTGAAGGGTTGAAAATACTCAAAAAACTGGGGAAGAGACCATTCTGGAAATCTGTTAAAGGGCTGAGTGACATTACAGCATTTTACTAAGTCTGAAACCAGTTAGTGACATGGTAGGCTTTAGACACAGTGTGTGCCCACAAACCACATAGTTAATTACATGACATTGCATCCTTCCTGTAGGTTGTGTACTTTTAACTTTGTGTTAAGTTAACTTGTGTTACATTCCTATGAGCTGGACAAGATAAACACTATGATCCTCCTAGGATTTACCTCAATCAGCTGAAAGGTTACAACTGCCTTGTCTTCACTAGACTTGTAACACAGGTTAGCTTAGCATGGGTTAAAAATATCATTTTTCCTAGTGAAAACAAGGCCTTAGTTAAACAAGGGCAATTGCGTGTACAGCATATCACAGAGGGCTAAGTGAGAATGGCAGCAGGGTTAGAGTGATCTCATGCACCAGAGGAAAGAGGAACAGAAGGTGAGGTGAGGGATGGCCATTATCTTACAAATGCCCACTTGCTGGCAACCCCATTCAAAGGCACAGTTTTGAGCTAGGGGAGTTCCACCAGTCACCTGAGAGACTATCAAGAATAGGGCTCGATCACAACATTTGGGGAACAAATTCTCAAATAAGGATCAAGGAATTTACAATAATTGCCTTTATATTAATCAGTGGTAGCTTTCAAAATTGTTCAATTTGCTTTCTAATGCCAAAGGCAATCCACTAGACATATGTTTAGCACTGAGATAGCCTTGGAGAATTAAAACCTCTCTTCACAGAATAAGTACATCACTGGCAGTTTCCCCTGTCCTCTACACATGTCTCAACTCTGACTTGAAACAGCCACCAACAGACCTGTTTGATGTTCATGGCCATTTCTACTCAACCTGTAGCCACTTCACTGAGACTGAAAATAAAGGTACAAACTGATACACTTACGTGTCTACCAGGACCTGAAATATGAGAATTGTTTCACATTGGCTACCATACAGCTAGTCAGCTGGCAATGACCTCATCACTAGCCACCTGAACTGGCTCTAAACTAGTGCCCCAAAGATGAAAGACTCCACATTTTATTACCAAACCCTTTAGCCACCATGTCTCCCCAGACCACACCAACATCTTTAGATATTAATTTCTGATGGTCAAATAGCTGCAGCAACAAACTCAAGTATGCAATAACTTTCTCTTGGAAAGTTGTGTTCATATAGTTTTTTCTAATGTTCACGGTATCTAAATATTAATGCAAGTGAAGAACACTGAAGTTTGATTTTAAAATTTAGAACTTTTGTACCACCTTAATGCTATTTGAAATACATTTTTCACAGGCAAATTTACACTGAAAGCAAACCCCCAGCCCCCCAAAAACCCAACAAGTTTGAAATTTCATGTCTTCTTTACCTTAACACTGGCTAACTGAAAGTAAGGCTTTGCCAAACTCTGTGTTAAGATAATCCTGGCCATAGTTGGAAGATAAAAAAAGAAGGTATAACAGCTTTAATTTAAATCTTTAGATACTAAGATTGTTGATACAGATAATATAATCTTAATATAAAATTCAGAGAATCAGAATAACACACAAAAACTTTCAAAGTTTTCATGATTTTTAACTCATAATTAGGGCCCTACCAATTTCACGGCCACGAAAAACATGTAATAGCTGGTGAAATAAGCCCTTTCCCGTGAAATCTGATCTCCCCATGCTGCTCTGGGAGCACTCCTGCTGGGGGGCTCCTCGCTGCAAGTCTCTGCCAGGCTAGGGAGGAACAGAACTTGTCCATTCCCTCCATGGCTGCGCTGGGGTGGGCGGGGATCAGACCCACCTCCCAGTGCCTCCCCCTGATTCAGAAAGCTCTGGGACTGGGCAGCAGCCCTGAGGTTGCTGCAGCTGGAGGATGCTTGTGGAGGCGGATCCGATCTCTCCCTGCTGCTGGTACCACCCCAGCCATAGGGCTCCTAGCTGTGAGAACCCACCAGGCTGGGGAGGGACAGGATTTGTCCATTCCCTGCAAGGTTGTTTGGGTTGAAGAGGGAGGAGGAGAGATCAGACCTACCTACGGGTACCTTTGGGTTGGGACCCCCCAGTTACAATTCCATGAAATTTCAGGTGAAACTGACCAATTTAAAAACTCTCTGGCCATGAAATTGATCAAATTGTACCCTGACTATGGTAGGGATCTGCTCACAATCTAGTAAATACAACATACAGAACAACAGGTGATTAGATAACCAGGGAAACTGTTGATCAAATGGATGAGGGCAATTCGTTACAAACAATACTGCTTAAGCACCACTGTGAAACTTCAAAGGGATTTAGGATGCCTTTTCATTTTACTACTATCCTGCATCTCACAGAGGTCTGTACTTTGAAACGCCTCCTAACAAAGACAATTCTTTGTCAGGCAGCTGTGGGATTTTATGAAAAAAACTGTATGCATCCTACCATCACCTATGAAAATTATAAGCTGTCTGTGTTTCTATGAAGTCTTCAGCCAGGAAGTCTGAAGCAAGCCTTGCTGAAAGATTCTTTTTAGAATAAACCATACTTCATCTCACATACCTTTAAAAGCTTCTGTTGCTCCAGGAGCACAGTTCTTGTCAGGGTGAAATTTAAGGGCCAGTTTTCGATAAGCTTTCTTCAAATCCTCCTCATTGGCATCTCTCTCAACTCCCAAAATTTCATAATAATTGCTACACTTCTTTATTCTGAAAAGACAAAATTGGGGTTTTTTTGTTTGTTTTTTTATTATCTGCATGCCTCCTCCTACAATACAGTTGAGAGAAAAATTTACAAGAAACCAAATAGACAGCACTTAATATAGGTGAGGAAAAAGTAGCAGCAGAGAGAGAGGCTGTACGTTGCTAAGATGCATGAGGAATGAGAGCACTGTCCCAGGGATGGGGTCACATGTATAACTTAAGATTCACTTAGTAAAAATGTAAATGCTGAAGAAAGGTTCCAGGTTGTGCATTCTAGAAACTGAAGTCTTCTGTTAAGCCACAAAGCAGTTGCAACACAGGCAGAGGTAACACAAGCTTCCCCACCAATCTAGCTCAACCCTCAACTGAAAGGAGGAGATCTAAACAGCTGGTGTGTAATTCGGTCTCCATGTTCACCCATCTCTTGCCTGTCCTGGTAAGAAAGCCATTAGTGTGCCCATTTGTACCATGCACATAACTTCGGAACCTGAACACCTGGCCAGCTGGAAAACTAGACATCGCCAGGTTCATTTCATATATGATAGAAAACCAGACATACGTATTGTCTGCAGTAGAAGAGTTTATTTAAATTACTTTCACCTGAGAAGACTACATTTAAAATCCTGACACTGATCAACAAGTGAAAAGGAGCTTGGTGGGTCCCCCATTGTTATTTCTATTTGTGCAAGCCACGACGTTTGTCTGCATATCTCAGATACTTATATAGACCCCATCCATGTTGTACCTGAGCACCTCATAACCTTTAATGCACTTATGTTCACACCACCTCTGTAAGGTAGGGAAGTACTATTATTTCCATTTTACAGATTGAGAACTGAGGCACAGAGAGACTAAGTGACTTTGCCCCGGGTTACACAGGACATTTGTGGCAGAGCAGAACCTGAATCCAGGTCTCCCACAACCCAGACTAGTGCACTAACCACTGAACTATCCTTCCTCGTTCTCTACTTCAGCAGCTCAGGGCAAAAAGGGCTAAAACTGAGATTCACTGACAATGCAGGAGGGTGAACAATACTTGACTATACTATCCTTTGCCTCAGCCATGCCTTATTTTCATGAGCAGGGCTCCAGTCCTGTGAAGCACTGCACACAGAGGACACACATATCTACACAGAGCCCCACTGAAGTCAACAGAAACAGGGGTCTTCCCCATGCAGCGGTCCCTGTAGGAACAAGGCCTAAATTTAAACATACAGTTTATGCTTATTTTCATCAAATCCTTCTTTTTAGGGAGTCTGATTCAGATGGAAAAGTAAGCTTGGGCTGAAACTTAGAATTTCAAGTCTTAGCTAGAGCTAGGTCTCCTCGCCACAAAAAAATAATTAAAAATGGTTCTACCTTTTAAAGTTTAAAACCTAGTAATCTAAAAAGGAAATGTTTGTGCTCCTGTGACTTAAAAAAAACAGCTGTTTTAAAATGATCTTTTGCTAACTCTTTAGATTACAATATGGGTAAATTAGCTGCAGTATTTTTAGTAAAAAGTTAAATTTAGGAAGGCAATGTGACTAACATTCTGTTTATATACAGCAACCTTTGTTGATCACCTATTATTATGCATATTCCTCCTATAATTATGATGGCTCCATAGTTTAAACCGACTAGATACGAAATACAGATATTCATAACAGACATAACTGTTCATTATTTGTGACAAACCCATAACACCTCAAGGAAGTTTAAGTTAAAGTTCAGAATATAGTTGATACTACAGATTTCACCACTCAGAGATACTTATAATAAATGGGCCCAATTTTCAAAAGGTGCAGAGCACCCAAAACTCCAATCAATCAGACCACAAGTGCACATTAGCTGCTCAGGACTACAGCTGCTTTGCAGTTGATATTTGGTTACTAAAAGATCATGTATGTGAGACTTTTCCCTCTGCCAATACAATTTAATACAATAGTCTACTGAAAATATTTTGTTTACCTTTGTACCCCATACAACTGCTCCTCTGTGTAAGTCATATTAGCTTCTTCAGAGCCTGCTTGACCCCTCTCATTGTCGCACTTCTCGTTCTTCCCTTTCATACAGTTGCTGCAAGCACAGAAGTCAGAACTCTCACTGTTTTCCTCTGTTGAGTGTGCATTTCTTCTGAGCACGTCAATTAAGGCTGCAAAGCAACATGTCCCCATTATGACTGTATTACCAAAAATGCAGTGACATATCATTGCATGTTTCACTGTACAATAAACAAACATTTAATTAGAGAATTAAAGTATTAATAAATCTGGTTAAAGAAATGTGTTGTAAAGAAAGTACCAAACTAGCAAGTAAAAAAAAGAAAGGTCTTGAAAGTAACAAGCTATAAGGCCAGATGGAATGAAGGAGGGAGGATGCTTTGTTCAAAGAATGAAATAAGGAAAGTTCCTAAAAAGGCCTCTGACCAATAGCGGTGACTGCAGATGGTTTTAAATAAGACAAAGAAACTGTCTTAAAAATAATCAACATGGACCTTCCCACTCCATTTATCAGTGTTCTCAAAAATTGGGGCCTATGTGAACTCAGATGCAAAGGAAAAACTGTTAGTCAGCAAGGAGGAGGGAGAGAGACATGGAGGAAAGGCCTTCAGAAGAAAGGAGGTTGGAAACTTAACTGGATTAAGACTGCAAATAAGGGAGAACTGCCTCAAATCAATTTTTCACTGAAGTCACCAATTGGCAAGGACATCACTTGTTTGTTGATGGGTATTAAAAAAAGTAAGCTCTTAAAGGGTTCATTGCTAATACCTGCTTGACCACGTTGGAGTGGTCCAGTATGAGTCTAAGCATCCCTGGTTTTAGCCCATTTGTAACTATCTCGATCAAATGCTTATAAATGTTTTGTTACTGTTTGGAGTAGTACATTGCTTATTATTTCAGCACGTTTAGAGCAACTGTATAACTATCAGTCAGCCTTTGTATTTAATAAAGGAATTTATGGTTAAATTAGTGTTGTGATAATATCCTGCATAAATAATCCCAATATTCATTCTAATGGAAACATCTTTTCACATACAAAAATCCATGAAAGAAAAATTCATCTTTCATCACAGCATTATCCATGGATTATCTTTAATGGGGGTCTTTTTTCTGTGTGTGTTGTAGCTGGGAAACATATTACACAAAGCAAGTAATAGAGAAAACAAAGGAGAAATATCAACAAAGCAAGAACCAAATACAAATTGCAAATTAATAACAGTGCAGAATAATATAAATGCTGCATGGACTGGAAACTACAGCTTCAGGGCTAGGTTGCACAAAACGGTATGCAGAGAAAAATGTAATGTAACTTCAAGCCCTTCCTCAACCCCACAGTAACCTCATCCCCACTCCCTGCCCAGCCCCCACAGTGCACCCTCCCCTCCCCACTCCTTTCCCTGCCCAGCACCCCCAGTACCCCCGCCCCTCAGCACTCCCTACCCAACCCCCTTCCCCTCTCCACTCCCTGCCCAGCCCCCCAGTGCCCCCTCCCCTCCCCAGCCCTCCGAGGTCCCTCGGCCGCTGTCAAGTGCCGCGGCGCTCGGTACCTTCTGCCCAGCGCTCCCCGCTGCCCAGCCCCGCCATGTTGTTCGGGGGGAAGGAAGGGAGCGGGCGCAGGACCCGGCGTTACTGCGGAGCCGGCAGAGGGGGGGGGTGGTGCGAAGCCCCCTGGGTATTGTAGTCCTGCCGCTGGACTACATTACCCAGGAGCCCCGCGTGGCTGGGGGCAGGGAGGGCGTTAGGCGCCTGGGGTCCGGGTGAGTGGCGACGTCATCGTAGTAAGCGATGACGTCACGGAAACGCTCAGTGGCGTCATTGATATGCTTTAAACTTAACCTCCCAGGCAGCTATCAGGTCTGTGGCACTAGGGCAACAACCAGCCCGGTGCTGCACAGTGCCTGCCCCTTCCTGCCTCTTGGGGAAGGCCTCAACCCTTTGGCTCGCCCCACACTGCTGGGAACACTGAGATGGGCCTGCGACCTCCGGGTCAGCTCGTCGGGGCTGGCTGCGGCTGGTTATTCGGAGCATCCCCTCCTCGTGCTGGTGCTAGGCACTGCGGTTTACTCCTATATGGCTTGGCTCAGAGGAGGCACTGCATGGCAGCTCTCAGGAACCGAAGTGAGCTCTGGTGTGGTAGCAGTGCTGTTATTGTCATTGTGTCTGCCTGCACAGCGCCTGCAAAGTGCACAAGGCCTAGAGGGCCACACGGTCCGTTGTCTTAATAGCTGACATCCTGAAAGACAAGTACAATAGAAGGGCGAGGGATGGAGTTACAGGTGACAAGGACAGGGCAGTGGCTGGCACATATTGGTTGAGCCATTTGTTTTTTGGATGGGGAGGTGAATAAATTCTCTTGCAGTCTTCATGGCAAAAGTGGATCTTGAAGGATCTAAATGATGAGAGGGTACGGTGGCCACTTGTGCCTCCCCAGAATACAGGACATCCCCTTGGCTGTCCCTGCTGCCACCTGCATGACCCCCCTCCCACACACATACATACCAGTGTGACCTGTCATGCACGGTGCGTGTGAGGTCATGCTGCATGGAGGACACCATTTTGCAGAATGCCCTGCCCCCACCTGTGTGACTTAGCATGCAGCATGCTTACAGGCACAGAGCAGTGTGCTCTGCAAAATGACATTCTCTGTGCATGATACTGGACAAAACCACTTCCAGTTTTATATCGGTGCTGGAAAGGGGCAAAAACAGGAATGGCTGGTTTAAACCCAGACGTGGCTGCTTGTGAGAGGATAGTGTCATAGTGTATCAGCTTGGGAAGGGCATTCAGTGTGTAGGAACAGCATGGAAGAAAATGCAGAGAAGGTTGTGGGAGATTCAATTAAATGAGGCAACAAAACTTGCATTACTGAGAGTGGAGGAGGTGGGGAGCATCACAGTAAGAAACAAGGTCCCATAAGTAGAGATGAGCAAGTCGCAGTTAGCTTGATTTTGATGTAGTGGAAAAGGTGGGAACAAGTGGTGAGATCCAAAGAGGAGGGTGACATGTTAGGAAGATCATTTTGGCAGCTGCATTTTGTACAGCCTGAAGGGGGTTAAGTGACTGTCAGTGAGCCCAGAGATAAGGCTGCAGTAATAGCCTAGGTTGCAGTCAGATGGCCCCATCAGTTCCTGCAGGCTGGATGATTCAATATTTGTGGTTCTCAAACTTGTTCCTATTGTTGACCACTTCCTCAGACAGACTCCCTCAGGGACCATCTTCCCTCATAAGCTGTGTGGTCTCATTCCACACTTTTATTTGGAACAACTGTACTGCTTAATTACATGACCAGATTGTATTAGGGCAGTATGTAGGAGGCTGAAAAGATGCTGAAAGAGACGTCAAAGAGGTAGGTGGAGAAGATAGTATCTTGAAAGCCCAGTGAGGGTAGGATGCCAAGGAGGGAATAAACAACAGTGTCAAAAGCAGCAGAGGGATGGGGAGGGTGAAAACAGAGTAGAGGGCCTGAGGTTTGGCCGTAAAGAGGTCATTAGAGACCCTACTGAGAGTAATTTCTGTAAAGTGGAGATATCAGGAGACAGATTGGAAGGGATCCAAGGCAGAGCTGGAGAACAGGAAGGGAGTTCATTGGTTGTAGACTGTGTCTTCCGTGAGTTTAGAGATTGAGAAGGGGCAGTAGGACCCTAGGAACTATTAGCACGAAAGGACAGGTTTTCAGAGGTACATGTGCACATGGTTTAGGCAGGGGTGGGCAAACTTTTTGGCCTGAGGGCCACATCAGGGAATAGAAATTGTATGACAGGCCATGAATGCTCACAAAATTGGGGTTGGGGGTACAGGAGGGGGTGAGGGCTCTGGTTGGGGATGCAGGCTTTGGGGTATAGGAGGGTGCTCTGGGCTGGGACCAAGAGCGGGAGGGAAATCAGGGCTGGGACTGGGGTGCAGGAAGGGGTGAAGGTTCCCGCTGTGGGTGCAGGCTCTGGGATGGGGCTGGGGCTGAGAGTTTTGGGGTGCAGGAGGGTGCTCCAGGGATTAATGGGTTTGGAGAACAGGACGGGAATCAGGGCTGAAGTAGGGGGTTGGGGCGTGGGGAGAGGCTCAGGGTTGCAGGCTCCGAGTGGCGCTTTCCTCAAGAGTCTCCCAGAAGCAGTGGCATGTCCCTTCTCCGGCTCCTACGCGGAGGCTCGGACAGGCAGCTCTGCATGTTGCTTCATCTGCAGGCACCATCCCAACAGCTCCCATTGGAGCTCCAGAGGGGGCCATTGGAGCACATAGGGGCCAGAGTGGGCCCATGCCGTGGCTTCCGGGAGATGTGTGGTGCAGCCCTCAACCTGCACCCCGGCTGGAGCGCCAGAGTGGCCCCCGATCCTCACCTCCAGCACCTCAGCTGGAGTGGGGGCCAAGGTGTGTGGAGCGGCCCCCGAGCCAGAGCCCCAACTGGAACGCTGGAGCAGGGCAAGCTCCAGACCCTGCTCCCCAGCAGGAGCTCATGGGCTGGCTTAAAACGGCTGGATCCGGCCCGTGGGCCACAGTTTGCCCACCCCCGGTTTAAGGACTAGAAGGAGAATTCTTGGAATTTGACCCTCATATTATTCAATATTGCAAACACTTTTACTCTATTTTTGTACAATTCATTTTCAAGGTGACCTACAGAAGTGGGGTGTAAGGCAGCTGGCAGCAGAGTCTGCACCCCAACAAAGGGTGGCAACACAGGGTCTGCACACAGGAGTGTGCCTGAGAGACTCAGAGCTAGGAATAATGACCCTGTTCTGCCCAGACTCAGTAAGTTTAAGAGCACGTAGAATCCAGCCATTGGGGTTCACTCACAACAGACTGGTGTCTGTCCAGAGAAGGGGACTGGATCAAACTGTGACAGACAGAATTTTCAGTGGGACAGACATTCTATTTTCCAATCAGCTCCAGACTATATGTTTTTCCCTTCCTTAATTTTACAGAAGAGTTTTGCAGGTTATTTAAAAAACATCCTGTGTACTCCACCTTTCACACATATTTAAATTATTAAACTAATGGATATATTTAGAAACGCAATCAGTAGTTACTTGTGAAAACATTGCATTTATTATTCCATACACTTTATTATGTTCTGTAAAACCCAGCTGCAGGTCAGTAATTGCCATCAGCATATTTCAATCCTGCGTTCTCCACAATACATCCTTAAATCACCCTATGAAATTAAATCAAGCTAAATGATTGTGCCAGATTGACTGGTGCAATGGAGTATATGTAACAATACATATATTAACTCTGTCAGTGAAAGTGAGATTTATTTTTCTTTCACTACCATTAATGTTTAGCTTGAAGATCGATACATCTTGATGTTCACCTCAAGGGAAGTCAATATCTGCATGTTGTGCAGCATGTTAAATAAGGCATTTTGAAAAGTCTGTTCCTTCAGGCTATGGAGCAAGTTAAGTTTGTTAGAGTGAGTCTTGAGTGTAGGCTGGGCGGAGAGGAATGTACAGTTATCAGTCATGGAATTTGGGCTTTAGAATGTTAAATTGCAAATTATAGTGGCTGCGATTTTCAAAGCTACGGACAGATTTGGATGATAAATTCCCATTACAATCAAATGGAAACTGGGGATTCAGATCCTAGGTGGTCTTGGGAATCTCAGTCAGTGTAGGTGTGTTTTCACTGCAGACTTAAGTGATTGGCATCTGGATCTCGCCACCTGTGTGAGCAACCTGGGTATGCCAAGCCATACCCAAACTACTGCACTGCATCCTCACTTGTGCTGCACTCACTGCGTGTGTAATTGGAATTGCTGAGGCCAGGGCACAGCACTTGGTTCTTTGTGCTTCAGAAAGATGAGCTGCTCTATGATTCTATCCCAGTGAATTGTGGGAGAACTTGCCTGTCCTTCTGAGCACATGGGGAGGATTATAAGAAGGCATTGGAGGACTATCAGTACTGAGCACCGGGGCCATTGGTCTGGGGTGAGCCAAGCGCAAGGCCAAGCCGCTGGACCCCCTTCTTCTGAAAGATCTCCCAGCCGAGCCGCTGGACCCCTCGAGCACCAGGCCGAGCTGCCGGTCTTCCCCACTGAATCACCCCCTCCCAGCACCGGGCTGGCCCAAGCGTCTGTTCAAGCCGCTTACTCCCCAATCAGATGCCCCCACCCGCCACTGGCTTGCTGTGTCCCTCCTCACTCCCCCTCCCAAGAGGAAGAGGGATGCAACGAGCAGCAGGGATTTTTAGGGGGAAGGTGGTGGTGTAGTGGAGGTCTAACCATCAGGAAGCAGCAGGAGGCAGTGTGGACCTCGGGGAAGGGGCAGGGCTACCGTGGCCCAGGTGTCCGGCAGCAGGTCGGCAGCAGCTGCGCCAGGGAGGGCTTAGCCTTCCCTGGCCTATTATACCTGCTGTCCATGACTGGAGTGGTTTAGCTTGCGTCCTCACTGCAAAGTGAGTGTGTGATCAGCCCAAGTGAAAGCCTCACTCAGGCTTTAGTCTATAACACAGCCAAGTCAGCTAGCCCAGGGTGAAAGCACCACCATACCTGGATATGGGAAACTGGCACAATGCTTTTGTGCTGACAAGAGCAGCTCTGTGGGGAATGAAAGGAGGGAGATGTGTAGGGAGCTGGGCACAGAGGCAATGAGTCTTGGGTGCTGTAACCCAGGGGGGCCCAGTACTGACCTAGGACACCTTTCTGATGACCTAGTGCTGGTGCAGAGTGGCTGCAGCATGGAAGGGTCGCTCTGTCCCCAGGAGCAGGTAGGCTGAAAAGGGAGCTAGCCCTGGAGGATGAGGAGGAAATCCCACTCTGACTGCCTGCTGCCCACCAGCTGCCCCACAGGACGGGAGGAATGCCCCTCCAGTGCAGGGGCAGGGCATGGACTGCAGGACATCAGTCGGGCTGTGGGCTGATTGTCTGCCACAGGATGGGGCTAGAAAGAGCACACTTGCCCTGAGGCCTGTGCCTGGCTCCTGGTTGTACTATTGCAGGGATTGGAGGAGTTGTGTGCTTGCCCTCCAGAAAACCCCCCGATTGTCTCTGATGCTGTTGGAGAGCTTGTTGTTTCATTGCTGAGTGCAGTGTTTGTTTCTGGGGTTAGTTCCTGCTTCTTCAGAGGTTGCGGAAGGGAACCAATGTGTTTAGGCCCAATCAGAGGCAAGTGCGGGGCTGAGGGGGGGATTCAAGATCCATATAACCAACTTTGGGGTGCCCCAACCCCACTGGGGTAGGTGGGTGTTGTCTTATTACCTAGCTATTTATAATCCATAACAATACAGTGCCACCTTGCTGAGCTAGGGGCTTTGTCAGATCTCTTCTGGCTACGTCAAGTGGAGGTGCTCTCTGGCCTCAAAGGGATTTCTGCTGGGGTTACCTCAGGCACCCTACTCTGAGACAGGGTTGCATTAGTCATCTGGGTCCTCAGAGGTTCTGTGGTGCTCATCCATGAACCTTTCTGATGTCACGGCTACAGGAACCTTATCTGGGCTAGGCTGGCGTGCTACCCAAGAAGCCAGGCACAGGAGTCTGAGCTATCTTTGAGGATTAGCATGTGTTACCTGGCTGGAGAATTCCTTAGACAGGCCAGGCTGCTTTAGGAAGCCAGGTGTTACATTCTGATGCACCCCAGAACAGCAGTCCCTAAACACAAGGAAATGGAAGCAGGACCCTCAGGTAGATAGTCAATCAAAACGTAACAACGATGAACCAATTAGGTCAAAACAGTTTGAACAAAACTTAACTGCAGTCCAACTAGCAGGTATGTAGCAGCACGCCCTATGTAACTGCACCCCCCCAAAGTTAAGTACTTACAGGAACTGGAACACTGAGTTCAGGAACCAGGAAACAAACAGGAATGGGACCAGGGAGGGAGAAGGAAGCAATAAGCAGGAAGGCAACACACCCACACACCCACCAGGAGACAGTGTGCTTTTGTTATTGTCTCTCTTCTATAGTCCTGAAATCACACTGAAGACTGCAAGGGCACTGGATGTACAGCTCAGCCTTAGCCAACATAAGCAACAAAGGGTGTGACCCCCTAGTAAATAATAGTAATTCCTGTTATTAAAGGTGAACTAGCAGAATTTTTTTAAATAACCCTATCCGACTCCATATACATCACACAGTAGCCAAAAAAAAAGCAGCAAAAGTCTGACTTGCAGACTTCTTTGTGTATCATCTTTAACAGTGCTCAGTGGATTAGGATGTAGAACAGGGGTAGGCAACCTATGGCACGCGTGCCGAAGGCATCACGCGAGCTGATTTTCAGTGGCACTCATGCTGCCTGGGTCCTGGCCACCTGTCTGGGGGGCTCTGCATTTTAATTTAATTTTAAATGAAGCTTCTTAAATATTTTAAAAATGTTTTTTTACTTTACATACAACAATAGTTTAGTTATATATTACAGACTTATAGAAAGAGACCTTCTAAAAATGTTAAAATGTAGTACTGGCACGCGAAACCCTAAATTAGAGTGAATAAATGAACGCTCAGTACACCATATCTGAAAGGTTGCCGACCCCTGTTGTAGAACATCCCCAGATCCATTTGAAAGTTAGGAAAATGTAGGAGGTAGGCACAATGTAATTCTGCCATATCAGGAGGCTGGGAAGTTGAACAGGTCAGCTGTGCTATTACCAAAAGTGTCCTAGGATCTCTGTTCTATGTCATGCCTAAAGGACACCACCTCCAGCATGCTAGCTCAGTATTCAGTACTGACTGCAGGTGGAAGGAGCACCCATCGATATCATTTCCTGCAGCACTTTGCATCTTCCTTGGAGAACTCTAATCTACAAAATACTCTGGCCCAGCATTGCTTAGCTTTTGAAAGCTCAGAGCTTTGGAGGTGGTCTGGCCACATACATGTTGCAAAGAAACATCTGTGTTAAACCTGAGGTACCACTGCTCAAACATCACAGTGATGAGCACAGTATAAATGCCTAGGCAGAAACTCTCATTGATGTTTGGTGTTATGTGTTGCATAGGGAGTGTAACAAGGGTGTGGTTTGTTCCTTTTTGGGCCAGGGAGGCAGGTGCTGCAGATCAGCTGACCCAGCTGGACAGTAGCTAATGATTGGGTCTGATTCCCAGGTGGAGGATATCAATAAGGGCCCAGGAGAGAGTTCATTGTACTCTCTTTGGTGGCTGTAGCAGAAGGCTCTGAGGAGTAAGAAGACCCCCCAAGCTGGGGGAGAGTAGACCCTTTTGCTACTAGAGAACAGTCTCAGAAAAAGGACTGTTGCTTGTGTCATTATTTCATGTTTCTTTTTGTGTGCTGAAGAATAAACAGAGCCCTCAAGAAAGGGCTGAAATGTAATTACATGTGGTTGATTGATTGTCCCAGGCTGGTGTTCAGGTCCACCAGTGTACAGTGATTATGTGCCAAGGTGTCTCTCTGCCTGAGGGCTGGGTTTACACTGAAAAGTTAGGTTGACCCAGGAAACTAGTTGAGCTGTAGCCAGTGCTAGGTTGACAGAATTCTTCTGTTGACCTTGCTATCACCTCTCAGGGAGGTGGATTAACTACAGTGACAGAAGAACCCCTCCAGTTGTTGTAGGTATTGTCTCCACTACAGTGGAGCAGCCGCAGCTGTGGCATGTAGCATTTTAAATGTAGACATAGTGTTAAGCCCGGTGGCTTGTTGAAGCTGTTAGTTAGGAACCAAAGACTGGCCGCAAAGAAAAGGCTGCATTCTGTTAAAGTGATTTTACTTCTGTTATTCCAAGTAACTGAATCATTTCATCTAACAGATGTTGCTGTCCCCATTCAGAAGGGATCAGAGCACAGACCTGTTGGAAGCATCATATACTCAGAGACCACATTTGCCGTCAAGGAAGGGTTATGGATATTCCCTGCAGGGAGCTTACTATAGTCATAGGAACATGTCTGACTGGCTGAAGTTTAATTCATAAAAATTATAATTAAAATACTTTGCACTTCTCCAGCAGCTTTCATTCATGGATCTCCAACTGCTTTCCAGGCATTAATTAATGTAGCCTCACAACACCCCTGTGAGGTAGGTAAATATCATCCCTGCTTTAGATAGCCCCTCTCCGTGCCTCAATTTTCCTATCAGCAATAATGCCTCAATTCAGCAAAGCACTTAAGCATTGACTTCAGGCCTGATCCACACCTACTGAAGTTAATGGGAGTCTTTCTGTTTGTTTCAATGGGCTTTGGATCATGCCTTTCAGTGCAAAGCTGAACTGGGATGTTTGTGATCAGCTGTGGGGCAAGCCAATGATTGTCTGCCACAGATGCCAAAGGGTCATTAAAGGAGTGGTTTGTGTCATCAGTGAAGTTGTAGGTTTGGTTCTTCTACCCGTAGGAGCTGCTAGAACACACTGAAATTGGTGTGCCTGTCAGAAATATATGAGAACATCAAATATTAGGAGTGGCTGGCTCCAGCTGGAGAAAACTCTTATGACCCACATCGGGTTACTGAGCTTGATTTTAGAGTAGATATATTGATTGGAAAGGATGTAATAACTTATAAAGGAAATGCCTCCCCCTGCCAAAATAGAAAGTCAGTGCTGATTAGCTAGTAGTGTTTCCTCATGGCTCCTGTCATGTCACTGTCTTCATAACACCTACAAAAGAACCAAAACATGATGCATCAGCAGGTTTTCTTGGCAGACAAAAGAAAACAAGCAAAGTACCCCCCCAGGGACTAACCCTTGGAGAGCCACTTGGAAACTCTTGGCCATCCCTCTAACAATCCCAAATGCTAGACTAGGTGTCAAATAGTAACCTTTAGGGAAGTGATGGTCCAGCTGTTGCGGGGGGGAGGGGCATATGATGTTAATTAAACTATGTACTACAAACACCAATCACAACACATCATACCCATGGTGGGAGTTGGGAGGAGGACAGTGGTCCCTGATCTCTCAAACATAGGTCTCTACCTCCAGCTAAAGAACTTTTTTCACTCATAGTGGTAGTACCTTCCCAGTGTGTTGTCAGGTGGCCACTAGAGGGCAACATAACCCTCACTTATACCTACAAAGACAGACAGTACATGCTAATAGTGCTTCAAAGTACTCAGATAGTTCAGGTAAGCTTTGGATAAGCACCCAAATTCTTCCATGCTGTTCTGAACCAACTCAGATCTCTGGAAGTTTGCATGGACCTGTTTATTATCACCTTTCTGATGGATTAAGAAAGCAAAGGGATCTTCTCCCCAAGGACAGAAACAATATCCTAAGCAATTCTCTAAAATTTGAGGCTAGAAAGAGAAACCTTTTCTGAAGAGGGGTAACTTGTACTGTTGTTCATGCTTAAGTTCTTCATGGAGATCAGAGTGATGCTGTCCTTGGCTGCAGCAGGAGAGCAACTGCTAAACAAGAGAAGGTGCAGGCCAATTACTGTCTTTGGAAAATTAAAGCAACTGTCATAAGAGGAGAGGTTTCTCATCACAATCAGACAAGGCTAGGGAAAAGGATGGCTCAGTGGACCAGGAATAGCTGCTAAAGCTTTCCCCCTCTTGGTTGCTGGTTCATTTCCAATCCATGAAGAGAGAGGAGCCCAAGCTACAGAACTCAAATCTGGATTTGGCACTCCCCATAGTTATGGGTAGGAGGCTTCTGGATTAATGGATCCAAACTGGATCAGTGAGATACAGCATAGTCCTGTGAAATTTGGATCTGATATTGGAATCATTGTTCTGGTTTTGACCCATCTCTACTGGTATAAATGAAAGTTCTTCTCATCCGATGTCTCCTCAGTGGTCTCTGGGAAACAAGTTGTGGTTTCAAACCAATTCTTAAGTAGGTAAATGTCCATGTAACAAATCTATCAGCACAATTAGTACCGTTGCTGGCAGACTCCATGAAGAGGCCAAGGACACAATGGACAGAGCGCCTGAATTACCCTTTCATTACGTGGTCCTTCAGCATCATGGTTGAACACATTGCTAGCATGGGGAGTCTTGCACTGACTGTTGCTTATGCTGTGTCCGTTCTGGGGCTACACAGCGGAGTTCAGCCTCCAGGGCTCTGGCAATCACTAGGTTATTGATTGTGTTATACAAAGAAGCACCAGGGACACATTGTTTTAAAGTAGCAGCAGCAGCATTCAGGGGTATTACTACCGTTTGTGTTGTGGAGGAGTGTGAAAAAAGTGAGTCAGGAAGAGGCATCCTTTCCCTTTACTCTGTTGATTCAGATTAGATTGTCAGACAGTTTAGAGAAGGTTGATCTAGTGACTGCGGCACTAGCCTATGACTGGGGAGATCTGAGTTAATTCCCTGCCACAGACTTTCTGAGTGACCTTGGGCAAGACTCTCAGCCTCTCAGTCCCTCGTTTGTAAATTGGGAGTAAATACCTTAAAGAGTGTGAGGTGCTCAGATACTGTGGTAATGGGGCATGTCATATAAACTTGGTCTTTGGGACCACTCCTGTCTCAGTGAATGCATTTTCAGATCTGGGGGCCTAAACTTACACATCTAAGTAGATAGTTAGGTACCTAAATATAAGTAGGCTGATTTTCTGAAGGTGCTGTACCCCCCACTGGCTTCAATGCATCTCAGAAATTCAGAGATCGGTCCTAGTCCATGCCTGGAGCTCACAGGTGCTATGGCAATACAAATAAATTATATTAATCCCTGATCCTTCATAGTGGGCCGTGAAGAAAGCCGTGATTGCCGAGCAGCCTTACCTTTCAGATACCATGGAGCTCTCTGGCTTCTGTTTATCTGTTGGGGAAGAAAACAGTTGGTGCTGGGTGAAAAAAAATATCTATCAATGAGCAAAGCAAGATGTATTCAGAATGACCTTGGTAGTATCGTAAATGGCAATCAATGGAATGTAAAGCCTCTGCCAAGTATTTCAGCCCTGATTAGAGAAAACTGTACAAAGCTGAGTGAGCTGAATACAGTGCTGATGTTTGCCTTGCTTGTTTCGTTTAAGCCTTTTGGCTAAGCATCGAGTGTCCTGTCAGTTGAGCTGCTTTGCCCCTAGTGGACAGTCCTTGAGCTGGAATACAGGCTTCACCAGGAAATTTTACTACACATTCAGTGCAAAAATCTGTGCTAATGCAACGTGGAGCAAGAGATTTAAAGCCAGTAAAATCTGCAAATTGCATTGAGGCAGCTCCAGACTTACCTCTGTTCCTTGTATGTGTAGGGTAGGATTTAGTCTTTCAATATATGTTCACACTGGATTGTTTTATTTACATAGGCAAAAATGACTACTCTCCACTGCACTACGTTTGGTTTTAAAAGACAAAGCCATTTTTAATAAAAGCATCTTAAGCTCATTCCTCTCCCCTTCTACTCAAACGGGCCAGATCAAGTTTTTTTGCTAATTAGTGGGGGTAAAGGGGAAGTGGGAAAGGAATAATTTCAGGATGAGACCAAACATGGAGAGTTTCGGCCTACAAAGGATTTTTATACCAAAATTACATGGGCCCAGTTCTGAAGCCCATCTGTGACTGAAAACAGGGATCTGGACCAGAAATGCCATTTAGCTCTGGATACAACCCCTTATAGCACTTCTGGACTGACTGTAACCACACAAGCATATACAAATACCTTCTGCATCTTTGGAACGGTTACACTTGAATCTCAGACTGACTACGCTGGCCAGGACGATAACAACAACTACCAGAATGACTATGAAGCTGATGACACCTGAGCAATGGAGAAAAGAATAATTAGTCAATGATAATGTAACAGGTCTGTTTGGGGCCCAGCCTAACTCCTACTGAAGTCAATGAGTTAGCCCTGTTGACTTCTATGGGACTTTGATTGCATCCTTAAGGAAAAACATTAAGCAGATTTTTATTTCTGTTGTAATGAAGATCAAAATGTATTGACCAGAGATGTGATATTCACTAGAATGAGAAACCTCTTGCTCTTTTGTCTTAGGTGGTATTTTCCTCAAATGACAATACATCTTGACTTTCAATAAACCTTTAACACAAAAGGCTGAGTTTATTCCTGGTCTAATCCTACCAGGGTTGAAAATAACTGCACCACTAAGCTTCGCCTCCGGATCACCAAAATACAGGCCCTTACCAAACGCTGCCACCGTCAGAGCTGATTTCTCCTCCGTTGGGGCAGGGTCTGGGAGGGAAGGTCTTGTGCTCCAGTCAGAGGTGATGGTTGTAGAGGGCACTTGTTTCGAAGCACCTGTGGAAAAGGTAGTTTTACCTAAAGACTTTCTACTCAGAATCTGGGGAGAATGTAATTCCAAGGCCACACTGGCAAGGTGCCTCCATTCCCCCAAAGAGCGTTTAGCCTTACAGCCGAGAGAGACTGAGCTGCTCCCAGTGAAATCAATGCAAAATTCCCATTGGCCTCAGTGAGAGCAGGACTGTATTTTGCATGTCTGTGCCCCTTTTCATCAAAAGAGCTGCATGAATGAATGAATGTTCATGACCTACCATTTTACAGCTGGCACAGAGAGGTCAAAGGATTTGCGGCATGACACATCTTCAGCAAGAGCCAAGTATAGAGCCTGCACTTCCCGATTTCCATTTGTGTGCTTTAGCCAGAAGACCAGCATTCCTCTCAGAGAACCAGCTTTCCTGCCTAGCTCAACCAACCGCCCTTTATGCCTGAACAGTTCATCCCAAGGAAGGGAAACTTCTGTGGTGTTTTCAGGTTTTCCAGAGAGTATATGGGAACTATCAGACACACTGGTTAGCTCCTGGCACAGCTCTCTGCCTCTGCTTATGGCAATGGCTTTGAGAGACAGTGATGTAATGGCACCAATCTAGGATATGCTGTGCAAAGGGTTGTAACACCGTCTTTAGGCACCTACAGTGGAGCACAAACAGATTTTCCAAGTGGAAACCAAAGGAGCTGGTCAGAAAACGGAATTTTTGTCCTGTGGAACATTCCAATATTTCAACATTTGTTTTCATCCAAATCAGGACAAAAAAAGTGAAGTATCAAAATGTTCACAGAATGAAAATTTCTGAAAAATTTCCATTTGGAAGTGTTGAAATGAAAAATGTTGATATTTTCAATTGAAATAAAATGTTAATTTGAATGGAAACATTTTGGTTCAAAATGTCACTTTGGAAAAGGGAAATTTTTAACGCCAACTGACATTTACCCATGGAAAATTTCAATGTAGACAAAACACATTTCTCAACATCCCCTGCCCCTCCCCACCCCCTCAAAAAAAACCCACAAACACCCCACACCTTCTTTTTGACTGAAATTTTCAAGCAGCCTTCAACAGCTGCCTCCCAGAGTAGAAATGTGCCAGAGGAACATAACTGGTAGTGGGATTATCCAGCTTGCAGATGTTGCTGTACAATGGTTCTATTAGTCATCAAGTTGTTTGCCTTGTGCTAAAATACTGCATCTTCTAATTTATCCATGGTCACTTGACAACTGTCTTATAGGACTTTCTTTGCTACTCTGCTTGCTGAGCCTGGCTTGGGTATTTTGTATTTGGGAAATGTTAGATCCCACATGAAAAGCCTGGAATGATGGAAATATCAGTAGCAACTTCATAATTAAAGCTGCACTTAGCTTTTACATAAAGCAGGATTCAGATTAAATACCAGGCTCTGTGATACCCTGAAGAACTATTAGCTTCACTGAGCATAAACATCTACACAGATAAAACTAACTTACACTACATGCACTTGGACTTGTGTAAAATCTGAAATGGACTATTGAGGGGGCGGGGGTGGACTTTAGTTGTTCCACAGTCTTGGGTTCAAAGCCTGAACTCAGGATTTAGAGCTCAGTCCAACTCTTGCTGAACTTAATTTGAGTCATTCCACTGACTTCAGTGCTGGATCGAGCCTTTGCTCTGGAAGAACTGTCCCTGAAGTCTACAGGAATCTTGCTCAGAAGAGACTACAGGATTAGGGCCTACGTCAGAAGCATGGCAAGGATCTTTCCAAGACATTACAGGGGGCATTTTACTCTCAAAGTGAGGTCACTCCTTTCACACTCAGACACAGGGAACATTGGTTGGATTTTGTCATCTGGTCTATACTGACTGCTGGGATGACACCCCCATGTATTCCAGGTGTTACGGACAGCAGAACTCCAAGGTTGGACTTCATTTAGAGCACCTGGACCCTGTAAACCAGCTAGTTCAATTGCATTGAATTCTTGTTTAAATTAAAAGCTGCTGTATAAAGGGACACAGCCTGTGCTCCCAATTCCCCTGGATTTAGATGAGGAAAACACAAGACATGAGACTTGTCAATGGACAGTTTGTAGCAATTAATAAGAATTATAGACCAAGCTGGAGGGAAACGTTGGTTTTCCCTAACCATGGTGGCACCCAGTGAAAAAGGGCTTTGTTTTAGGCTTAACACCTTCCCCACCAAACCAAACCAACCCCCTGCTATGGTTGTACGCCATCCCCACCCCCTATTCCATGCTTCGAAGTGAGATCGAAACCACGAGGAAACAGGGAATTAAAAATTCCCCTGTGACTGATCAGAAACTCACCTAAACTGTTTGCCAAAGATATTTGTGCCACTGACTGATCAGAAGGCTTGACTTCAATGCTGTTTGCCAGCGCACCAACAAAAGGCCTTGGGGAGGCATGTGGGGGGGTATTTTCATAAGTGTATGTGACTAAGAGCACAAGTCCCATTGATCTTCCAGAAGCCTGGGGATTATAAGTCAATTGAGGTGCTTTTGAAAATTCCACCCCTTCGGCTGGCCAGCAGCCACCACGCTCCACTCCAAAGAGCTTCCTGAGCCTCTGCAGTGCCAGAGCCCCACCCCGCCACGCTGAATGCCAAGGTTGTGAACAAATTAGTGCAGACCCTGAACACAGCAGTGTGGGAGAATGTCTGGTGCATTTTCAGACCACAATGCATGTCAGCGCAGGGGAGTCAACTCTAGGGCTGCCCTTTGTTTTTTAAAGTTCCTTGGGGAAACTGTCGCTTTCACTGAACCCTCAAAATTCAGCTCACAGGATAACACTGCAAGCCGGAAAAAACCCTGCAGTTGTTACTGCATTCTCAACCTGAATTTAACCACAGACTCTCTTCCCAGTGCTTAATTTTTGCCAGGGCTTGCTTGGGCAGAGCCCTGGCACCTCTAGTTTGGCAGTTCATAGCCCCGGCACTCTGGGCTTTCCTGCTTCTTTTATGAAAGTAAAAAAATTGCTTGGGCCTCCGCACCTCTTTCATTGCAAATTAAGCACTGTCTCTTCCTTATCTCTGCCCAACAAAATCAGATAGCCTGCCAATAAACCGTCTATGGCACGCATTAGCTTACCTGTGCAACCATCAGAGATACTGGCTGAGGGTATGGCTACACTTGCAGCTGTACAGCGCTGGGAGTTACAGCTGTCTTCGTACAGCTGTGTAGGGAAAGCGCTGCAGTGTGGCCACGCTGACAGCTACCAGTGCTGCAGTGTGGCCACATTTGCAGCATTTGCAGTGCTGTTGGGAGTGGCTGAACAGACATTCTGGGATACTTCTGAATACCTCTGGAGGCCAATTACAGCGCTTTTGGTGGCCACACTGGCGGAGCAGCGCTGCATCACCAGCACTGCAATCGTTATACCCCAGGCAGAGCAGGAGTACAGCCAGCGCTGCAGCCAGGGAGATGCAGCGCTGTATGTGCCTTGCAAGAGTGGACGATGAGTAAGTTGCAGCACTGTAAACCCACCACCAGCGCTGCAACTCTCCAGTGTAGCCAAGCCCTGAGATGTTAAACTAAAGACTCAGTGCTCTACTCGGTGCTGGTTAGGCCCTGGCTGGAGGACTATGTCCAATTTTGGTCACTAATGTATAAAAAGGATATAGTCAAACTGGAAAGGATCCAGAGGCAAGGGAGATGATCAGAGGAATGGAATGCAAGCCATATAAGCAAAGGCTGAAGGAAAAGAGGAGAATAAAGGGGGACATGATAGTGGTCTTCAAATACTTGAAAGGCTGCCATCAGGACTGGCACCAGGGTTTCTTGCACCCTAGGCGCACGGCCATTTCGCCGCTCCCTGCGCTGATCCCGTGGCTCTGGTGGAGCTGCCGCAGGCATTCCTGCAGAGGGTCCGTTGGTCCGTGGCTCCAGTGGAGCTGCCGCAGGCATGCCTTTTGGAGGTCCACCGGAGCCGCGGGAGCAGCTGACCATCCGCAGACATGACTGTGGCAGCTCCACCGGAGCCGTGGACCAACGGACCCTCCGCAGGCATGCCTGTGGCAGGTCAACCAGAGCCACCTACCGCCCTCCCCCAGCAAAATGCCGCCCCCTCAATAATCCTGGCACCCTAGGCGATTGCCTAGGCTGCCTAATTGGTAGCGCTGGCCCTGGCTGCCATATAAAAGATGGAGAAAAGTCATAGCTCTCTCATCACGGAGGGCAGGACAAGTGGCAAGGGATTCAAACTACAGCACAGCACATTTAGATTAAATCTCAGGAAAAACTTCCTAACTGTAAGGACAGCAGGACAATGGAACAGACTGCCTTGGGAAGTCATGGGAGCTCCATCACTGGAGGTTTTCAAAAGGAGGCTGGATAACCATCTGTCATGGATGGTTTAGGCACAACAAATCCTGCATCTTGGCAGGAGGTTAATCTAGATGACCCTTGCGGTCCCTAATCCTATGGCTCTTTGATTCTGTAACTCTTCTGCCTAACCCAACAGCCACACAGGGGAAAGTTGTGTGAAACTTCATGAAGAGTTTGAGAAGTTCCTACACAGCGTATGAGCCAGACTGGACGGCTCATACTCCTGTTGGTGAGCGCTTAGAGCCTGCTATTCCAAAGGGCTCAGTGCACTGGGCAGGCAACAATTTGACCTTTACCTACATAGTCTTCCTGGCATCACTTGTATAAGGAAACACTCATTGACAGGAGGATGAGTTGCACAATCTAACCCTCTGTGTATGTCTACACTGCAAGTGAAGGTGAGATTGTAGCACACTTGGCATGTAGCGCAGTGTAGATATGTCAGTGTAGCAACCAGAGTGCATCTTTCTGGTGTTACCTTGCTAGCTAGATTAAAGCTAGCACAGATATGCCAACCTGTGCTACAATCACCCTTCGCTTGCAGTGTAGACATAGTATGTGTGTGCAAAGTCTTAGTGTCACTACAATGAAGTGTACCGTACTGTGCTAGGAACACGGCAGGCACTTACCAACTGCAGCTGATGTTGATGCCGATTTTGATTTTCCATCAGCTGGCCTGGACAGATGGCCTTTTGTTGTCTGCTTTGAGGGTCTGGGAGTTGATGTAATTAAAGTCAACACATTTGAAGCTGTGGAATAAATGTTTAGAAACA
This sequence comes from Chelonoidis abingdonii, assembly GCF_003597395.2. Taxonomy (NCBI): domain Eukaryota; kingdom Metazoa; phylum Chordata; order Testudines; family Testudinidae; genus Chelonoidis; species Chelonoidis abingdonii. Next base: position 75,757,171 of record NC_133775.1, on the reverse strand, counting down.
GCTCAGCTAAAGGCAGTGCCCTTCCCAGGAAGTCCTCAGGCCTCCTGGGAATTATGGGTAATCTGTTAAAAAGAGCATAGCATTGAAGAGCCAAGGAAACTGCTTCTAGTTCTGCTTGAGGGAACAGAGTGCCTGCAGTACTATGACTTTAGCAGTAGCCAGAAATCTTATTGCTCGTGTGTGTTGAGGTGAACACAACTCTTGGGCTAGATGGCAGAAGTTCCATCTCGTATTGCATCTTTTCCTTTTTCTGAATTTTTAAAATAAAGAGGTTTTTACTGGCTTAGAAATACCCATCACCCCCACACACAATTGTCTGCTTTCCGACACATGCTGGCTTATGTGTTTCACTTCCTTTATGCTTGGATGGCTCAAGAGCAGCTACAGAAATTCACCTTTGCAGTTTGCTTTTGAGTTTTGGGGGGTCCACTTGAACGTGACACTCTAAGCAAAACTTTGGGGCATGAACCCTGTGCAGAACAAGGCAGAAAAATAAAGCTGCACACAAATCCCTGCAAGGAAAGTTGAAGCAGCATCGCATGGCTTTGCAGGTTTTCGTTGCTGAGAATCCTCCTAGCTGTCAGATGGGAAAGAAATGCAGGGAAAACAGCTTTAAAGTATTTCTCCTTTAGGCTCCAATTCAGCAAAGCATTTAAGCACATGCTTAACTTTAAGCACATATGCAAGTATTTTGCTGAATAGGCATGGATTGATAAATAGGAGCCATGCTGAATTCCCCTCTCCCTCCATGAATTAGATGACAAGAAGGCTTGCCTTAGGTTTTTGCAAATTGGAACTCTTCTTTTAGAAGGAGTGGCCAAGAGGATCCTGGGGATCCCCACAATCTAAGGGGCTCGCTGACCTCCTTTCTGAACCATGCTGCACCCGAATGCAATTGCTTTTCCCATTGGACAGGAGTGATGCTCTTTCATGTACTTGCTGGTGCCACAGGTGTGGCTGTGAAGTATATGGTGGCCACGTAAAAGCCACAGGCCAGAGTTACAAAGGTATCCACTTAAGTGCTTTTGAAAATCCCACTAGACAGCAATCTTCATCTTAAGGTACCGAAATCCCTTTGTAAATCTGTCCTATGGTGAGTTTCTGACCCCTGAGCAGCAGAGTTGAAAATGGTTATCAGCCAGGTCACTACCTAAAGGAGTTGCACAGTGTGGGATTGCAGTGGGAGGACTTCTTTTATCGGCATAGCTATATGTAGCAGTGGACATCCGCACTGGCTCTAGCTGTCAATATAACTCTGCTAGTAAGGGGCTTGTGCTGCTCCAAAAAGTTAGTTAGTTAGTTGTCATCAGGGGCAGCTCCAGGCCGCAGCACACCAAGCTCGTGCTTGGGACGGCATGTCGTGGGGGGCGCTCTGCTGGTTGCCGGGAGGGCGGCAGGCAGGGTGCCTTTGGTGGCATGCTTGCGGAGGGTCCGCTGGTTCTGCAGCTCTGGTGGAGCCGCAGAACTAGCGGATCCTCTGCAGGCATGCCTGCAGGAGGTCCATCGGAGCCGCGGGACTGGCGACTGGCAGAGCGCCCCCCGTGGCATGCCACCATGCTTGGGGTGGTGAAATGTCTAGAGCCGTGCCTGGTTGTCATGCTGTCTTAGACAGCCCAGCAGCCCAAACACGTTATCAAGTATCAAAGGGTAGCCGTGTTAGTCTGTATCCACAAAAACAACAAGGAATCTCGTGGCACCTTAAAGGCTAACAGATTTATTTGGGCATAAGCTTTTGTGGGTAAAAAACCCACTTCTTCAGATGCATGGAGTGAAAATTACAGATGCAGGCATTATATAATGACACATGAAGAGAAGGGAATTACCTCACAAGTGGAGAACCAATGCTGACAGAGCCAATTCCATCAGGGTGGATGTAGTCCACTCCCAACTATCAGTTCCAGGAAAGGCCAAATACTTTATGCCACATTATGGCATATGTAGTTCTGTCCTAAACCAAATCTGGCACATCATGGGGTACGATGCCTGTGAGAGACAGGTGGCTGTTGACAACATCCAGCAATCATATTTTATGTCTTCTGAAGGGTCTTTTCCATCCTGCTTTCATTGGGTCAAAGATGATTCTTGCAGGGAGGCATTTGGCGCAAATGACAATAACAGATTCAATTGCGTTGGGAGACCGTTTGAGAGAGCAGGACTTGTTTAGTTAGTGGTCGGATCTCTTCATCCGACTTGACTTTGAACCATTTAATGTTTTTGATCATTTGGAGATGCTTCATCTGAATAGTGATGATGGTGATGGGCCATGTTTCAGTCCCATAGGTCAGGATACTGACCACTGAAAAGGGGAATAGCTATTTCACAATGGTTATTTTGGTAGGAGACAGACAGGAGAGCAGATGTGCAGCTGAGCAGACACACATCTGCATCCACTGAACAAAGCAGAATTTTGTTGGTGCAGCTTCTGAGCTTAGACCAGTCCTCCGTGACTTAGGAACACATGTTGTGTTGGTCCTTGGTGCTCCTAAGTTATGTAGGTGCTTTTGAAAATCCCTGGATCTAAATCTGAAGTCAAACTTTCTCAATTTCAGAGGGTTTAGGCAGTGTGACCTAGTGGATAAGGCACTGAACTAGGAGTCAGGAGACCTGAGTTCAATTCCCAGCTTGGCCACTGGCTTTCTGTGTGACCTGGGCCAAGTCACTTCCTTCCCTGTTCCTCAGTTTCCCCATCTGTAAAATGGCAATAATACTGACCTTCTCTGCAAAAGTGTTTTGAGAGCTAAGGATGCAAAGTGTTGTATAAAAGCTATAGTGTTATAGTACGGCCCATCGCAGAAATAGGAGCCAGCTGTGACGTTAAGATCTGATTTCAGATTCAATCTTTCTCAGAGATTTGGGATGTTCAGACCTAGGGGGTTGATTTAGGATCATGTTGTGTTTGCTTGTTTGGGGGGAAATTATGTCTTTCGAGGAATTTTTCAAACAAAAGGTGCAGTATGTTTCTAGAGGAATCTACCGAGATAGCAAACATGTGGACCGGAAATAGGAAGAATTCAGACTTGCTTATCATATGAGTTTATATTTGCAGACTGAAGCTTGTAGCTTTCTGTTGACAGCCTTTGTCTCCCATCTCTTGGGAAGGAGTCCTCACTTCTAGCCACCTGCACCAGCCTCCCTGAGCCAGTTTCAGTGGAACCAGAAGGAAGAAAAGCAAAAATAAGGTAAGGGAGCACTTTTTGTTTGAAAATCCATTGTTTCAATCCTTTGCAATGTGATTTGACAGCTGCTTCCATGGAACTAGACACAGGAGCCCTCTCCTAGCCATATCTGCATGGGCTAATGGATTAAATCAGGGAATAGGAGCCTGGAGTGTGGGTTTAGTCCCAGCTCTCAGAAGGAGTCTCTGGTTCAATGTCTCAACCCAGGAGGGGTGTTGTGAAGAGGGGCTTGTGGGTCAAGCACCACACATTGTTAATCACTTGTTTGCATGAAAAAGGGACACCTGTGTATCTCAAACTTAATGTTTGTAAAGTGAGCGTGGTGCAGGGAAGCCTCTTCTAATGAAGGATGTCATTGCTCTCATTATTTCTATTGCAGTAGCATTTAGAGGCCCAGGCCAGAACCCAGGGACACTGTATCCCTCTCCACATCTCACACTGAGCCCCATCCTGAAGAGCTCACAGTCAATACATATGGTGAACCAGCAGACCCCGTAACTGGATCGAGATGCTGACAGTACCTGCTGTGACGCCGGCTGTGATTCGTGGCATGGCTGTAGTATCTGAAATGACATGACCGAGGTATTTTGTATAGAGTCATGACTGGAGAGTCAAGCTACCTCACTTCCCATGTTCTTCTCTGCTAATCATTTGGATTGTGTCCCCCGTCCCATCTTCTGTCTGGCCAGGCTTCAGAAGACACCTAATCCCACTTCTCAAAAGATTCAGATACTCAGAGGTGATGAGCAGTTTAGAGTGTGACATCTGTTGATCTCATTGTTTAAGGAGCCATATGTATATGTAGCAAGGTGTACATTTGTAACAGGGAGAATAATTAACCATTGGAACAATTTACCCAGAGTCGAGGTGGATTCTCCATCACGGACAATTTTAAAATCAAGATTAGAAGTTTTTCTAAAAGATCTGCTCTGGGAATTATTTGGGGGCAGGTCTCTGGCCTGTGTGCTACAGGAGGTCAGACTAGATGGTCACTATGTTTTGCCCTTAGAATCTATATTATTTTTATTCTTTATTTAATCAAAAAGTGCAGATATGATTTCACTCAGGCTGAAATTCATTTCAGTGGTGCCTCGGTCTTGTGCCACACCTTTGCCCTGGGGTGAATTCATCCCCCAAGAACAAAGCCCACTGGTACGTATAACATAACAATATAATCAGTCAGGTTCCTAATGGTCACGGCTACAAGAGGAGGGTATAATACTGCTTCATTTTAGGGTAACTTTGTTTTCTGTGGGTCTCTTATTGTTCTTGTGCTGCTCATTCACATGTTTCCAATGCTTGGCATTGTGCAATAATAAGCTAGTGCCCGTTGCTCTATCTTGGCAGAGAAAGGCCATTTGAGCTGTTTTCTGGAGCTGAGACAATCCTTAAAGCACATGTTCAAGTGCTTTGTTAAATTTGGATCTTAATGCTGTTGAGCACCACCATGGGTCAGATATTTAGGGGCCTAAAGATACAGATTGGTGCTTAGTGGGGTTTTCAAAAGCAGCTAGGCATCCCACATGGCGCTTTAAAAGTCTGCCCGTCTCCTCAAAGTTTTCATCTCCGGACTGGACTGCAGATGCCAGAATTACCTTGGTCCCTAGTTTACATGAAATGACAACAACAGTTTTCCAATCGCAACTTCTCAGATCCTTTCTTTCCAGTAATTCATTAAAATATAAACCTCAGGGAACAGGAATAAGCATATGAAAACCAGCACCATTTCATAGTAAAGCCCCTTGGAGGGCGGGGGATGGAAAGTATTTCCAGTATTCAGGGAAGAGTTTGAGTGTCCTTGACCAGTTCTAGCAAGGACGGGTGCCAGTAACACTACTGAAATCTAATTCCCAAGCCTCTCTTTTGTGTTGTCACAATCACATTGCCCACCTCTATGATAGAGGAGCAACCATTAGAAAGAAAACACAGGGACAGTCAAGCAAGAGCTTGTCCTCCAGGGAGGATGTCCTTCAGTGGAAACCAACAGTAGTTAACACAAGCGAAAAAGAGTAACATCAAAATTCCCGCTTCCACATCTAGCCAGTCCTGCCAACTCTCAGAATTTTACCATGAATCTTGTGTTATTTGGTGTTTGCCTTCAACTCCCAGCTCCTGGAATCCTGTGATTAGGGCAGGGTCTCAGCTTCCATTTCTTTTTTAAAAGTAACTTTCTAGTCCTCACAGTTACAGAGAAAAGCTGAGTGCCCCCTAAAAGCTCAGAAATCAAAGGCCAGATTAAAAATCCAGAAGTTAATTATTATAATTATTGTTTCAAATCTCATGATTTTAAAGCCAATCTCATAATTCTGGGAGCCTAACCCATGATTTTTTAATACATGGAGTTGGCAATACTGAGTCCAAGTTTGCAGTCACTGCTCCTAACTCGATGGTGTCTAGATAAGTGACAGCAGCTTTCAAATGTGCAGCAGAAGTTCAAAACAAGGGAAACAACAGGAATTAGTGCCCAGACAGGCAGCTTAGGGGCACTATTCTTTTTCTTTCTTTTTTTTTTTACAGATATTGTTCCCCAGAGCACCGGTTTCCAGATACAAGATACAACATTTCTGATGGTAAACAGGGAGATAACATCTGGGGAGGGGAATTTGGAGTGAGGTAGTAGGAAAACTGATTGCACTGCTGTTGAGAGAGAGCCAATGGCCTTGCAAACTTCCTTATGCACAGCACAGCCAACACCCACCAGCACTGTGTCCCCAATTCCTCCTGCATTGCACAAAGGTCATTTTAGTTTGTCCCACTTCTGGACCTGACTTGCTCTCCTTAGAGCTCTGGTTTCCCTCACCCTTGCAGATTAATTGGTTAAAAGGTCGGGTTTTCGTGCGTGGAGTTTTTAAAGGTCCATAGTTTCAAAAGCATCCACATTAATGGGGAAAAACAACCCGCTTTGTTCTATGGGTGTCTGCACTGTCTCAGTGTCTAAATACTTACACAAACCTGATTCTTAGGCCTAGACCCTTAGAAGGATTTAGGTGCCTAACTCCCATTGATTTCCATGAAAGTTAGGCACCTAAATCCCTCTGAGGATGTGGGTCTTAGTGCTGGATTTTCAGATGAGCCCATCACCTACAGCCAGGGCCAGGGTTTCTGACACGCTCAGCTCCAGGGCCGACTTTAGGAAGTGCGGGGCCCAGTTCGAACACTTTCGGCGGGGCCCTGGCAGGGATGACTTAAAAAGAAAAAAGTGTAAAAAAAAAGCCTTCCATTTCTTCCATGTATTATTTACTTTCTATAAGTATATAAATAATAAAATTGTATATTATGTACATTTGCATCATATATGCTGTTGATTGGTTATTATGACACTGCCATTTCACATGTGTGGGTCCCCGCCACTCCTGGGGGTGTGCACATGTGTGGGTCCCTGCTGCTTCCTGCCCCCCCTCATTGAAGCAGGTGTGCAGGTTACTGCCCTGGGAACTGCAGGCAGCAGTGGACATGGGGCTGGCTGGAGGCAGGGCAGGGGCTGACTGGAGGTAGGGTCTGGCTGCAGGCAGGGCAAGGGGTGCGGTGGGCTGGCTGGAAACAGGATGGGAGTGTGGGGCAGGCTGGCTTTAGGCAGGGCGCAGGAGATTGGGGGGATGCAGCAGGGTTGGCAAGGCTGGAGACAGTATGGGACTGGCTGGCTTCAGGCAGGGGGGTGCAGGCAGGGGTTGGCTGGAGACAGGGCAGGGCGGGCAGTGCAGGGGCTGGGTGCTTTGGGCAGGGGTGTGTTGGTGGCAGTTGGTTGGCAGGGGTTTTACAGGGGCAGGGGGCTGTGGGGCAGGGGGTGCAGAGCTGGCTGCAGGCAGGGGGAGGGCAGGGCTGGTGTGGCAGGGCAGGGGGTGCAGCAGAGGCAGCTGGAGCCCCGGCCCTTTAAATAGCCCCCCCCGCTATCCAGGGCTCTGGGGCTATTTAAAGGGCCCAGGGCTCCCCTGCTTCTACCCCGCCCTGGACCTTTTAAAATAGCCGCGGGAGCCCTGGGGAATGCATGGGGGCGGCTAGGGCTCCGGCAGCTATTTAAAGGACCGGGGGTGGCAGAGGCAGCTGGAGCCCTGGCCTTTTAAATAGCCCCCAGAGCCCCCCGATACCCCAGGGGATCTGGGGGCTAATTTAAAGGGCTGCCGGAGCTCCAGCCAGGGGCACAGGGCTTGCCCGCGCTCTAAGCCAGAGCCACAGCGCAGAGAGCGGGGCCACAAAGGGCTTGCGGAGCTCCGGCCAGAGTTCCAGCTGGGGCCGCGGGGCTTGTCGCGCTCCGGCCAGAGCTCCAGCCGGGGCTGCGGGGCTTGTCGCGCTCCGGCCGAAGCTCCAGCCGGGGCCGGCGGGCTTGTCGCGCTCGGGCCAGAGCTCCCAGCCAGAGCTCCACAGCCAGGACAGCGGGGGCCGCGGGGCTTGGGGTGCTCTGGTAAGAGCTCTAGCTGAGAGAGTGGGGCTGTGGGGCAGCCGCATTCCCGCCGGCGTTTTGGTCAGGGGAGCGGGGGCCATGGAGACCCCAGGAGCAGACCGCAGCCGGGGTAAGTAAAAAAAATTTCAAAAACGCCTAAAGCGCGGGGCCCTCTTAGGTTCGATATCCGATTCCCAGGAATCGGGTGAATCGGCCTAAAGCCAGCCCTGCTCAGCACACGCTGACTGTTGCAATGCGGAGCTGCTGGCACTGTACTCCTTGAAAGCCAGGGCCTCTGTCTGCAAACTGAAGGCCAAGATTCTTCACTACTGTGATGCCTTCCGTGCCCCAGCACAAAGGCAGTTGTAAGATAGTGGTATCTAGGAACCTACATGGGGGCAGAGGGGATGCAGGGCCGTCACTTGAGGATTTATGGTGCCTAGGCGAGATTATTAAACTGGTGCCCCTGTGCCTGTCTTGCTCTTAGCAACACAAACATACGCTTACACTACTGGAAAACTTGCCACATGCATGTTATTAAAACAGTTTAACGTAGTTAAGCTGCTGTAATGCTGATGGACTAGCACTAAAAGAAGCTAGCACTATAGAAAAAAATTCTGATTTGATAGAATGAATGCAAATAATATAATGTTTTTTAATGCCTGTCAACATTTTATTGGAAATTTCTATGAAGAGGTATTGAAAGAAGGATTTTGTTTTTAATTAAAAGTGATCTTTCTGGCTTTTTTGGCTGCAAAATCAGTAATAAATGTCATCGTATGACAAGACAAAGTGATGTCTTGTTTGATTGCAAGAATAGCAAGACCAGTCAAGTGTTCCTGACTCCTTGTAAGAACGGAGATAGTTTTTAATGAGCTTTAGTTTTGAGACACTCCGTTCTCCTGATGCTACTGTGACAGGAATTGTCAGTAGAATACGAGTGGCAATGTACACATTAGGATATATGTCAACAAGTTTGCTGATATGAACAAACTGTACAAAGTCCATCATCGATTTTGCATGTGGCAACATTGATGACAGTGTACTCAATTCTTCATACAGTTCAAGTCCATTTAAATCAAAGCGATTGCCATGCTTCAGGAGGCTCTCTAGGTCAAGGGTCCCCAATGCAGTGCCCGTGGATGCCATGGCGCCTGCTGGGGCCTCTCAGGATGCCTGTGTACTGGCCGGCGGACGAGCATCGTCATCCAGAGGTGTCGCCGCCAAATTTCAGCAGCATTTCGGCAGATGCTCATCCTCCGCCACGATCCTTCGTCTGGTACCTGGGGGACCACTGCTCTAGGTTCTTGCACTTTGTCATTAGTTGCTCTTGTTTCCCTATTTCGTTGAATTTAGTCCTGCTCAGCCCGCTACCAGCTGAGTGAATGGAACCCCAGGCCGACAGCGGGTTGAGTGGCTCAGTCAGGGTATCAGCCGCCGGCCTGCTCAGCCCACTGCCAGCCTGGGGTTCCTTGGGGGTCCCCAGACCAGCAGTGGGTGCTGAGTGCAGGGGCGGCTCCTGGAGCGGCAAGCCATGGGGGGTGCTCTGCCGGAGCTGCAAGGGCGGCAGGCAGGGTGCCTTCAGCAGCATGCCTGCGGAGGGTCCGCTGGTCCCGCGGCTTCGGTGGACCTCCCTCAGGGTGCTGCGGGACCAGCAGACCCTCCGTGCTTGGGGCGGCAAAATGTCTAGAGCCGCTCCTGGCTGAGTGGGGCCGGCTGCTGGGACCCCAGGTGGCAATGGGGCAGCAGCCGGAACGGCAGAGCAGCAGCAGGCTGAGCCGCTCAGCCCGCCGCTGCGTGCCATCAAAAATCAGCTCACTTGCCACCTTTGGCACATGTGCCGTAGGTTGCTGACCCCTGCACTATACACTTATAAGGAGATGAGCATATTACAGTTGTTGGAGGGCTCTATTTAGCAGTGACAGGGCTATAGGAAAGTCAGTCAACATTTTTTGTTTCTCTGATGAAAACTGACCCACTCCTTTCCCCATACCAAACTTGTCACAAATAATTATCAACAACTTAATTTTCTGGTTTTGGCTAAGATATTGATTTTTTAAAAAAAAATATTGAAATTGAATTCAGGATTGTTAGCAAGCATTTTTGGAGAACAAATTTGTTAAATGACAATCTAAATGGCAACACAGTAGTGCTTTCATGCTTGGCTCACCCCCCAGCCTGCTGGTCCAACAGCTGCAGTAGAGGAGGAGATAGGTAGAAAACTGCAGGACCCCAAAATCCACCTCTTGGGGTGCAGAGTGACAACAGCAGCAGCAAACCCTCAGGTCCTATTACATGCCAGTTGGCACCACTGCCAGCCCAACAGACCCTGGTGAAGTTAGCACAGCATCTGATTTCAGGAATGGGGCACCTATGGAGCCACAGCAGCTCATCCTGCCTTGTGCAACTCCCTCCGGATGAGATGGATCGCTGCCAGCCCGGGGGAGAGATGCGCTCCCCAGCTAGGGTGACCAGATCCAGATGTCCTGATTTTATAGAGCCAGTCCTGATATTTGGGGGTTTGTCTTATATAGGCACCAATTACCCCCCACCTAGGGTGGCCAGACAGCAAGTGTGAAAAATCAGGACTGGAGGGTGGGGGGGAATAGGAGCTTATATAAGAAAAAGACCCAAAAATTGGGACTGTCCCTATTAAAGCGGGACATCTGCTCACTCTACCCCAGCTCCCTGTCCTGATTTTTCACACTTGCTATCTGGCTATCCCCAGCCCAGCCCTCTGTGACCATTCCAATCCTGGCTGCCTGCGAGGAAGTGAGTTACTTTCACTGCCATTCCTCAGCAGGCAGCCAGCCTCCCCTCCCCTCGCAGCACCTCACCTAACCCAGCCGGGACAGAGGGGAGCGGGGGGAGAGGGGTGCTCCATGGGGGGGAGGGGGAAAGGGGGGTACTCTGTGGGGCAGGAGGGAGAAGAATGGACGTTATGGGGGACAACAAAGGATACTGCCAGAGCTGCAGAGCCTGCCTCACCTCACGCTGGGGGAAAGAGTCACACTCACAGGTGAGTTCCTTCCCAGAGATCCCAGCAGCCAATCCCCTCCCTCAGACTGTGCTGCATTCAGCTTCTCTAGGATCTAGCAGCCCTGCCCTTACATGCTCCACTGCTTCCCACCTGTCCGGGCTCCCGGCAGAGTGGTGCCCTAGGCAGCTACCTATTCTGCCTATGGCTGAGGACGGCCCTTGGGGGATGGATCCCATCCCAACCTGGGTGTGTGGGGGCAGTTCAAGTAATGTAGCTTTTTCACAGACTCTCCATCCCTCCAGTTGGGATCCCAATGTCTATGCCCCCATTCCTCCCCACACTCTACATGATGAGCTTGGTGGAGTTGGTGCAGAGCTCAACTCCACCACGGGCAGGGGATGGGAGGCGGGATGAGGGGGAGCCAGTCCACCTCCATGCGCCTGCCCCTTGCATAGCAGAAGCACCACACTATGCTGGGGTCCTTACATTGCCCCTACAGGCAGGGGTGAATTTCATCCTAAGGAGTAATCTCAGCTGTTCTCTAAACAGTGGCTGCTCTAAGAGACACATATGAAAAGGGAGGGGCTGAGATCCTGGGATGATTTGTTTTTTACCTGCTGGGCCGCCTCTAGTGAGAGATGCAGTTATGGTCTCAGCATCTGAAAGAGAAAAAGGCAGCTTGTTAATGAAATAATGGGCTGGTATTTTCCCTGAGGCTGGCAGGGAGGGGTTTCTTTTGGCAGAGCCCCTCTGGCCATTCTGGCTCCATTTGTGACAGGTTTCTATAAATCCACCCCTAGGCGCCTGGCTCTGTGTATGTGGGAAAGCCCCTGTTTGTCTAGGCAGAAAGCAGCCTCAGAGCCTGCAGGGCATTCTGTGGATCAGGTTTGGGGAAGCGGGTACAGCTGAGAATACCTTGCCCCTCCCTAGTCCCAAAGGAGGACTCATCCCTCATTCTCATCCCCACCCTCTAGGTTTCTGCTAGAGGAATGAGTCTAGTTCCCAGTGAGGCTCTGTAGACGGGAGGCAGTGGAGCAGCACATCCCCTATTCACCCTTGCCAATGCCCTCTTCCTCACACAAGTACTGTCTCCTTGGGTGTAAGTGAGGTTACAGCTGCTTTGCACCACCATAGCCAAGGAATTGTCTACAGCTGGAATGTCTTGCTCATGATCAAAACCCCCAGCAGCTCAGTGGCAGAGGCAGGACTGGAACCCAGGAGTCCTACCTCCCCTTCCCTGTTCTCTAGGCAGAATCTGGCCTCGCACCAGACCAGAGAAGTAGAGGATGGAGGGAGTAGTCACACATAGCTGTAAAAGCAATGAATCCTGCAGGGGAAGTGATCCTTAGGATTCTACAGTTCCAATCAGTCCCATGCACAGCAGTATCATTGCACGTAATAGAAACTGAAACAGGCACAGGCCACAGAGACTTTGCACCCATTGTTCCAGGTCAGTGCTTCAATACTAGGGTGAAAACTGCTTTGCAGGTGCCAAGAGACAGCACCGAGAGTTTGAATCAGCCCCATCACGACACAGGCTCCGTCCTTATTTACAGTGCAAGCCCAGAATGTACCCTAGTGTTACTGTTCTCATGCATATATGCGTGCGTGTGCTCATACAGAGTGTATGCCGGCATGGTTGCTATTACGCACAGACAGAGAATATCCCTGGATTATTATTAAGCACTCGTGTGCGTGCACACAAACACACACACACACACGAGAAGGGAAGATACAGAAGGAATGATAATGATCCCTTACGACACTAGCATTTTTCAGGCTTCCAGCCAAATCAATGGACATAATTACTTTGCCAAAGCGTGGTAACAGAAGAGAACGTTGGGCATCTCCTCCCACGCAGCTCACGTGACTGAAAGCCAGAAAGCAGCCCGACAAATGGGCTGCTGACACATTGTTCTTGTATCATCTCTCTGCAAACCACATTACTGACATTGTTCCACTAGTTGCAGCCAAGTGAATTATAACAGTTCTGAGAGCATGGACTGAGTGCAGGATTCATGATGTGCACAACTATTCAGTATGAACTGACCTTCCACAATGCCCCCAAGATGTGAGGTCAGAACCAGGGGCGGCTCCAGGCCCCAGCACTCCAAGCGCGTGCTTGGGGTGGCAAGCCGCGGGGGGCACTCTGCTGGCGCTGCGAGGGCAGCAGGCAGGCTACCTTCGGCGGCTTGCCTGAGGAGGGTCCACTGGTCCCATGGCTTCAGTGGACCTCCCGAAGGCGTGCCTGCAGAGAGTCCACTGGTCCCGCTGCTTCGGCGGACCTCCCTCAGCAGGCAAACCGCTGGAGGCAGCCTGCCTGCCGTGCTTGGGGCAGCAAAATCCCTAGAGCTGCCCCTGGTCAGAACTAATGATAATTAACTAACAATTTTACCATGATTCCCTTCCCTGGATTTCCCAGGGTGCTTGGCCTCTCAGTATTGTCTGTTAGGTGATTGCTGTTCCTTCACACTCCAGCTCCAGGACACTTGTGCTTACATGAGAATCTCTGCTTTTATTTGACAAAAAAATAAAAAAAATTCTAGCCCTCTTGGTTGTGGAGAGATGCTAGAAAATGAGACCTGAATGTACCCCAGAGCAGTCGTGGTCAACCTGCGGCCCATGGGCCAAACGCAGCCCGTCAGGGTAATCCACAGGGTAATCCGGCCAATGCAGAGAGCCACTGGGAGCTGTGGGCTGCCGTGCAAGTGTAAACAAACTGTCTTGTAGCCCACCAGCACACTGCCCTGTATGGGTATCACTTCCATTACTCCATTTCATGAGCTACTCATGGGAGATCAGCGTCTGCTAGGCTACTGCTCCCTACCCATGCAGGTGGGCGAGGGGTATGCTGGTGGGGAAGGGGGACTGACCAGAACTTTGACTCCACTCCTACCCCCAGTGGCTGGCCAGAAAGTTGTGCTGCTGTGGAGAAGATATTAATCTGCAGTGGGCATAGGCACAGCCAGAATAATGGATAAGCAAACTAGGCACATGGCTATGGCCCAAATTCAGAGGGAGTGCCTATATTTTTAAAATATATTTATTTTATTTAACTGATACAGATTTGCAGGCAAAGTGAAAGACCCTCACTCCCCTGCATGAATGGCATTGTGACCTTGTAACACTGCTCAAATGTGGGCCTTTCAGTTCACGTGCAAATTGGCACCAGTGGATGAGTGGGCAGATAATTCTTACTCACAGCTGAGACTAGCTTTGCCTTTCCCAACCCCACCAAGGAGAGAGGAGGGGGTTGGGTAAAGAAACCACTTCCTCCTCCAACCAGATAGGGGCCCAGGTGTGTATGTCCACCTAGGGCCCAGCGATGAGTTAATTCAGCCCTGGGTATAGCACTGATTTAGATCACTTCTCTCCACGGGCAAGGGGAGAACCAGACAGTGAGGTCCAAGCCTTCAAAATGATTTTGCTGGCCTGTCTGAAAGAGATTGAGTGGTCTTAATTATTCAGTGATGACAATCGGTCAAATTTTCAGAAGGGCCTAAATCCCATTTTTAAATAGAATGCAGGCACATAGGACCAGATTTTAAAGGAATTTAGGTCTGCTCCTAGCCTAAATGCCATTGACTTTGGGCAATCACATCCTGGCCCTGCTGAACCCAAGCTTTTGGGGCTTTCATAGTTTCCAAGGCCAGAAGGGACCATCTGTCTGACCTCATGTATAGCACAGGCCAAAGAACTTCCCTGAATGGGTTCCTGGTTGACCCAGAGCAGATCTTTTAGAAAAACATCCACCATGACCCTTGGTAAGTTGTTCCAATGGTTAATTACCCTCACTGTTCAAAATTTACACTATATTTCCAGTCTGAATTTCTCTAGCTTCAGCTCCCAGCCATTGGATCGTGCTTGTGTGGCCCCCGGGAGCTTATGCTTGGTGCATGTTTTTCGGATGGAAGCCCTTCAACTAGAAGGTTTTTTTCCAAAGCCATTTTAAAAGTATCCCAGCCAGATGTTGAGATTAACAGCACATACAATTTGATGTATAAATATTAAGCCATAGATTTCTTTCCAGCTAAAGTTTCTCCCTTACCTGGAAAATGCTCCCTTGCTTTTTTGCTCTGTGGTGACAAAACAATTGAAACAATTTGCATCAAATCTCAATGGAAGTTAGTCTGCACTGACAACAGCTGCTGGGCCACAATCCCTCCCACGCCTCTTAACAGGCATTGCTGCGATGTTAATACCCTAAACATCAGGGTTTGTAAATATCCTACCTGAACAATACTCTGCTGCAACTGTACCACAGAAATTTCCCCAAAAGTAAATAGCTCTTCTTTCCCCAAACTGTCACTTTCCCAAACCGAAGGCACCATTCTGTCACCTTGCCTAGACGACTAACTGCCTGTAACATAACATTTTCTTTTTTAGATTAAGCCATATTTTTTAGAGCACGCGTATCACTCCAAGCACCTGAAATTTCTACAATAGCTATTGTTTATGCTTGGTAACTTCCAGACAGCTGAGTTGGGGCTTAATGCACTTTTAAGAGAATTGGCATCTGGGTTGGCAATTGACGTATACAGTTTTCAGCCCAGTTGAATAGAAGTCCTAAAGCAGCTAAGCCCGGAAATTGGACATATGGGAATGAGGGAGGGCAGGGGGAGAGGAGGAAGCTCCCTCCTGGCAAATAAAGGAAAGGGGAAGGTGACTGCAACTGCTTTGGCCACCCCAACCCACTAGATCTTAGTGAGGGTCGTGTTGTGTTGCTGCTTTGTACAGCTAGAGGGAGCTCATTCTTCAGTACAGTATACCATCAACATGCTAGCTCCGATTATAGGAAGGTCAACAAAAGCCTTGAGGATTTCTGGAGACCTTTGTAAGCTTGAGCCTGCAGGACACCAGTGAGACTGAGCTAGCCAGGCTCCTGGCCTCACTTAGGAGCTGGCCCTTTAAAGCAGGAAAGACAGAATGGGATTTTTCATCCAGTTAGCTGACCTGTTGAGCAGTGGGCTGATCAGCCCTACTACCTGATGGAAGTACCATGCGCTCAGACAGGCAGTCATCACAAGGAAGTGGTCTGCCAGGGGGAGGGCAGAGATCCATAGAAGGTACCATTAGATCTAGTTGGACCTCCTGTATAACACAGGCCAGAGATGTCCATCCAGCTACTCCTGCACTGAGCCCAATAACTTGTGTTTGAGTAAAGCATCTCCTACAGTAAGGCAGCCTGTCTTGTTGAGAAGTTTTTGAGATGGAGAATCTGCCCCTTCCCTTGGCGGTTTGTTCCAGTGGTTAAATCAACTTCACATTAAAAATGTGCAGGGCCTGATTAATCTTTTGTGGGCTTTAGTGCCTGAATCATGGCATCGCCCCCAAAGGCCCCACTCACGCTCCACTCAGATGCCTCACTTTTGCTCAGCTTCTTCCCCCCGAAGCCATGCCCACGCTGTGCCCTAATCAAGTCACACGTACAGCTATGTCTACACTGGAGCGAAGGTTTAATTTCCATCTCGAGTGGATGTACCCCAAGATAGACAACTAAACTCAGAGCCAAGGAAGCAATGAAAGGCAGCCCAAATGATGGCGCAGGAGTGGAGACGCAAAGGGTGTGTTTAAAGGAAATGCCAAGCGTCCAGGCTTACTGCTGACAGGCTTCCAAGTGGTGAACCCTTGTGAGGGGAGGGGAATAATGCTGACAAAGAACATGCGTGTTGTATGCTGCGGGGGGGAGGGGGGAGGAGTGACTTGGGTCATAGAAGAATACGTTGTATGTGTCTGGAGAGTGCCCATCAATCACACCACAGGTCCCAATCCCCGAAAACAGCCCTTAGGCGCAACTGAAATACAAAGAAGTAACAATAACAGACAGGTTGCCTCCAGCAGGGCTGCAATTACAATAAACATCAGAGCAACTCAAATGACTTGCCACTGAATTTAAGTGCTGCCCAATTACCGTTTTCTTGAGGCGGGAGTGATTTACGGTTAGATCCTGCAGTTTTAGGTGGGGGGTGGGATGCTGCTGAGTGATTCATGATGGGAAATACTGCAGTTTCTGGCCCTGCTGGAACAGGAAAGTCCTGATAACACTGATCCAGGCTCCCCATAGGGCTATAGAGACATGTCACCTCCCTCATTCATGGAGAACTTTTTTCCCCCAGAGGAAGGAGAATTTGGGATTCTATTTGTGGTATTTCTTCTTTAACCTTATTTTATATAGAGAGAGCCACACGTACATTAAAACAATAATGTGATGGGTTTTAGAGATTCCTGGTCGGCAGGGCTGGCTCCAGGCCCCAGCACATCAAGCACGTGCTTGGGGATTGGCCTGCCGTGGGGGGCGCTCTGCCGGTCGCCAGGAGGGTGGTAGATGGCTCCGTTGGACCTCCCGCAGGCATGCCTGCGGAGGGTCCGCTGGTCCCGAGGCTCCGGTGGAGCATCCACAGGCATGCCTGCGGGAGATCCACCGGAGCCGTGGGACCGGCGAGAGGCAGAGTGCCCCCCACGGTGTGGGGCTGTGCTTGGGGCGGCAAAATGGCTAGAGCCGGCCCTGCTGGTCGGTTTTTATTTTTGGAACTTCAGATGTTTCAAGAGTTTTTACTCGCAGGCGTATTTCCCAGCTGCTCTGATGCAGCATAAAGAGAGGCACTTGATTTCTTTAAGAAGGTTACAGTCAGCGGCAGGAACTTAATCAACAGCTGTAGTTCATCTTCTTCTTTGGCACCAGGGGCCTGATCTTTCCCTTGACTTCACTGGGCTTTGAATCAGGCCCCAGAAGGACTCTGCTCAGAGACATGTGCTAGCAGATTGCTGGATTCCTCATGGAGGGGAAATTCATGTCATCCATAAAAAGACTCAGATTTGGGCTTTATGAGGGCAAAGTGCATGGGGTTGGAGGGACAGAACTCCATCCCACCAATGCAGGAGGGCTGTGTAACACCCTGTTCCTTGGCATCACATGTTGAGGGTGTTATGCCACTGGAGTCACATAAGTAGCCCCCTCCTGGCCTGACTCTTGCCTGTTTGGGAGTGGAGTGAAATCCTTCCTTTCTGAACGTGCAAAGAGCTCCCACATTCCCCTAGTGCTCTGCTCTGTAAATGATAAGTACAGGGCCTCTGTGACCTTCTAGCGGCCCTCTGCCCCGAGATCCACACCCCCCTTTGTTTTTTATGAGGTACACAATACATGCTTCCAGAAAAGAGAGTGGAATCATTATCATCATCGCAATAATACTTAGACCTTTCATCTCAGACTTTCACAACACTTTAGCCAAGGTTTTCCTAATTACGAGCCTACATTTAGGCTTCTAAATTAATTATTGAGCCACTTAAGTGACCCAATTTTCAAAAATCCTGATATACACTCGTGGGTGAAACACAGCAGCTGCTAAGCAGCCCACAGCAACAGTAAAGAACAGTTTCTGATGGCATTGAAGGAAAATCCTATATCTCATTGAAGCTGCAGGTGGAGATTCTGCTAGGTAGAATTTAATCTGATGGGTGGAATCCTGTATATAATTTTTGTAGTTATTAGCTGTGACAGATATTGAAACCACATGCAGGATCTTAGACTTTGGGGACCATATTGTTTTAAGTTTATACATCATTGAGGGCCACGGACTGTAGGCAACTCCAGGGTGGTTGAACACTGGAATAAATTGCCTAGGGAGGTTGTGGAATCTCCATCTCTGGAGATTTTTAAGAGCAGGTTAGACAAACACTTGTCAGTCTAGATCAGTGGTTCTCACGTTTTTTCCCATGGATCACTTGAAAATTGCTGAGGGTCTCGGCAGACTAAATGTTGCTTGTACCATTAGCTAACTATTTTAACATGCTTTGGATAAAAGCACTATATAAAAAAAAACTTAATTAACTTTTTGTTCTACAAATAAAAGCACACAACTCATATTTTAATATCAGTAGTCTTACCTTTCTAATGCGATGGATATGCCCTCTCCCACCCTGCTGTGGCAGCCCCCGAGCTGGGGCTGGGAAGAAGCGGGGGTCTCTCCCCCACCACAACAGCCCCTGAGCCGGGGCTGGGAAGGAGGGAGGTCTCTCCCTGGCAGCCACAGCCCTGGAGCTGAGGAAAGTCGCCTCTTTCTCTAGCCGCCACAGCCCAGCATGTCCCAAATTCCCCCTCATCCACTCTTCTCACCCCACTGCCCCCTCGCACCTACCCCTTATTCCCCCAAGGCCACCATCTCACTTTACATGTGCATCTTCTCCAGGGTCCAGGCACCTAACTAATGGAGCCATGCCTGAACGGCTCCATTAATTAGGTGGGTGGCCCTTCATTTTCTTGTGTGCAGCTGCCCAGGCACGCACCTTAGAAAGAACCATCCGTGGACCACCTGAATGGAGCTCATGGACCACTGGTGGTCCATGGACCACAGTTTGAGAACCTCTGGTCTAGCTAATACTTAGTCCTGCCATGAGTGCAGGGAACTGGACTAGATGACCTCTCAAGGTCCCTTCTAGTCCTATGATTCTATGGGGAGGAGAGCTACCACAGCTTCTCCAGGCATTAAACACAATGGGAGTCGATTGCGGGAATCACTCAGGCTGTAAACAACTCCAGAGAAGTACAGTTAGCTAGGGGGGCTTGCAGAGATTAGTTCATACTGGGGGGGTGGTTTCAGAGACCAGCAGACAAAGAATCTTTTCTTTAAACAGCCTGAATTTAAACTGATCCAGGGACTTCTTTCTGATCCAGCAAATGGACACACCCACCTGGCCAAGGATTAACCCAACCCTTGAAGAAAAGGCTGAGTGACCTCTGGTAAGATTTGAGTATGCGTATAGGAACCTTGGTCGTTTTTATGGGTGTTCTTTGTAATGCTTTCACCCAAATATGACTATTCTTAGGCTTTGTGAAGGCTGGCAGGTAACTGGTATACACTGTTATAGCCCCTGGAGAAAGGTTACCCACAGATGCCGGATCCCACTCAGATCTAATGGGGAAAATCACAGTGACATGCAGACGGACTGCTAGTCTAAACCCCCAGGCTGGAGACAGACACCCACAGGTCTCTGGCCAAGAAGTGACGACTAGGAAGCCTGAAACTTTAAGTGGGTGACCTTGAAAAAAACTGGGGTAGGGCTGGGGGTTTCAAAGGTGCAGTTAACCCTGAAAGTGTGACACTATTTATCCATCTTTACTTAATGTACATAGACATGTCTTATCATTCAGCATCATGACCAGGGCCCTTGTGTCTATTAGCCTTGATTATTTATATTACACTAGTAACTATAGGCCTCTATGAAGATCCGGGCCCCATTGTGCTACCTAGGTGTCCATAAGATGGGTGCACAATTGGTTGGACAACTGTACTCACAGAGTAGTTATCCGTGGTTCACATTCAAGCTGGAAGGGCATATCGCATAGGATCCTGCAGGGATCTGTCCTGAGTGTGGTTCTATTAAATATCTTCGTCAGTGATTTGGCTAATGGCATGGAGAGCACATTTATAAAATTTGTGGATGACACCAAGCTGGGAGGGGTCACTAGTGCTTTGGAAGACAGGAGTAGAATTCAAAATGATCTTGACAAACTGGAGAAATGGTCTGAAATAATAGGATGTAATTAAATAAGGGCAAATACAAAGTACTCGCTTAGGAAGGAATGATCAGTTGCACAAATAGGTCATTGCCCATTTTGTAAGTTCCTGCTAAGGCGCACACCTGATCAGCTGCACAGGAGGCCACCAAGGGCCTTGCACTTACCTCCTGCCAGCTCTGGGGCTGCTGCGGCAGGGAGAGAGGAGGACTCCCTCAGCGCCAGAGCTGCTGTGGCAGGAAGAGGGGCCTCTCCCTCCCAACCCCAGAGCTGCTGCGGCAGGGAGAGAGGAGCACTCCCTCAGCACCGGAGCTGCTGTGGCAGGAAGAGGCGCCTCTCCCCCAGTCCAGGTGCTGCTGTGGGGGGAGAGGGCTGAGGGGAGTCCTGTCTCCCCACTGCAGCTCCAGGGCAGCCTGAACCCCAACCCCGCCAGCCCCACCCCAGAGCCTGCACTCCCAGCTGGAACCCTCACCCCCTCACACATTAATCCTCTGCCTCAGCCCTGAAACCCCTCCCACACTCGGAACCCCTCAGCCCCATCCCTGCCACACATCCCCTCCATATTGGTGCACATAACAAAATTCATTCTGCACATGGATGGGAAAAATTAGAGGAAACATTGGCAATGACTGTCTAGGAAGGAGTACTGCAAAAAGATCTGGGGGTTCTAGTGGATCATAAACTAAATAGGAGTCAACAATGTAATAGTGTTGTACAAAAAGAAAAAAAAAGCGAGCATCCTTATGGGATGTATTAGCAGGAATGTTGCAAATAAGGCACAAGAAGTAAATCTTCCCTCTACTCAGCACTCATAAGTCCTCAGCTGGAGTACTGTGTCCAGTTCTGGGCACCATACTGTGGAAAGATGTGGACAAATTGGGGAAAGTCCACAGGACAACAACAAAAAACTATTAAAAGTTCTAATCAAGAGCTTTAATCACAGCTCCATGCTCCTAGCAGAGGGCTGGTTCTCATTTGTTCCCTACTCACTGGATTTGCTTTCTAGATGCTTGTGCTGGAGACGGATCAGTGTTCTATGGGAAGTCAATCAAAAACCATTTGACTCTTTAAAAATAATAAAAAAAGGCAGCAAGCCAAAAGGCCAAACAATGCGAGGAAGCGGCGTGTGTGGGACGGGAGGGCCACGTTACGGTACTTGTCGAATCCTGTTTACTAATTCCATTGAGTCAAGCAGCTAGCAATGCATGAGGGGCATGTGCTTCCTTCCAGTGCCCTCCTGAAGGCTGGGCCTAGGAAAGCTGCCTCCTGCATTTGTCCGCCCCCACGCCAACATTCCTCATCATCATCAGCTTTCCAAGTGAAACAGATCTGTTCTGTGAAGCCGTGTCCTCAGAATAGGTCCCTGGCCGCTGCCAGGAGATCCCCCACCCAGCCGGCACTTCCAGTTTCCTAAGCACACCTCTGTTTGGAAAACTGTGGTGTGTTTGCTCTGGGTTCCCATGGCAGCGGTGCTCTCGGCCTCTCTGCTGTGTGGTTGCTTGGGTCTGTCTGGCTTGGCCTGGGGAAGGATCTGCTGCTTGCCATGTTTGAGTGAAATAGGCTGAGAAAAACCTTCTGTTCAGGCTGGGACTAGAAACCCACTGCAGCTCCCAGCCCAGCTAGCTGATGGATATTGTCTAATCCAAGCATTGTCCACGAACAGAGCTATCATGCAGGGTTCTGACAATCTTCACTCCGAAAATGGTGCATTTCTAGCTAATAAAATTACAGGATTGTCACCTGTCTGTGCACTCTGAAGTGTGGACTGTCTGTTGAATCAGGGTGAAGCCATGGAACAGATACAAGCATGGCTGAGAGCATTCTTTGTTCAGAATATCCCATGGTCAATCACTGGGATTTCACTGTCTGGTACGGTCCAGTTTTTAAGTTCTCAGCCATTTTGACTTTATGAATTACACCTGTGCGGTGTACAGTTGCAGCAATGCATGTATCTAGGTTGTGCCAAGAGTCCTAGACCCTTGCGATATTAGAGGTACTCAATCAATCACCCACCTTACTCTACAACTAATTTGCATGCAACAGTTTCATTGGTTGTATGAGGGAAACTGCACACATGGTGGATTACTTGGCTCAGCGGCTACACCAGTGCAACAATACAGACTTCCAGCTATTAGTTATTTTGTACGAAACTTTCTTTTTGTACTGCACTTTTACATTTCAAAGGAGTCTGCTGGCATCAGGGCTGGCTGCCATTTTGTCCTCAGAGCTGCTGCAGCATGTTACAGAGGAAACATACACTGTGCTCCCTCTTGGAGACTCGCCTTTGTTTTTTTCTCATTTTATTCTGGCTGGCTCAGCATTAACACCCACCTTGAGGGCTTGGATTTCGGCAGAGAGATGGTGAGGGGGTGGATTTTTCTAATTCCAATTCCTTTCCCCTTCCCCTGTTCTTCCTCGCCAAAGCTGAGGGAGGAAGGGAAAGTACCTGATGAAGCAGGCCTATCTGAACTCATCCACTTCATGCCCTGGGGAGTTGTGTAAACACCTTCACCAGCTTCCATCTGAGAGCAGTCTCCTCTGCCCGCACTAAGGAATGTGCCCAGATGTAGCTGTGCTGTGGTCCCTCACAAAGGGATTAGGCAAGGTGAGGGGAAGAGGAAGAAGGCAGAGGACAAATTCAGTCATCCAGGACATTAGCTTCCTGTTCCACATCATTGAGACAAAGGATTCCGTGTCACCTTCCCCAGCCTCACCTTATAGCTGCTGCTGGGGTGGGGGCAGTGGTGAGCTGGAGCCAGTTCCCACTGGTTAACAAGAACCGGCTGTTAAATTTAGAAGCCGGTGTAGAACCCGCTGTTAAAGGGGCAGGCGGGCAAACAACTCCAGTCCGCGGGCCACATCTGGCCTGTAGGACTGTCCTGTCTCCGGCTCGCCTGAGCTCCCAGCTGGGGAGGCTCCTGTGGCCCCTCCCCCGCTTCCCTCCCCCCCTCACGGAGCCTCAGCACACCGGGCCACCGGCGCCAGTGCTCTGCGCAGCTCTGCAGCTCCTGCCGCTTCGAGCGGCATGGTAAGGCGTGGGGCTGCGAGCTCCAGTGGGCTGCGCAGCATCCTTACATGCTGCCCTGAGCAGCATGGTGAGGGGGCTGGGCCAGGGCTGGGAGGAGGGGTTGGATAAGGCAGAAGCCTGGCAGGGAGTGGTTGGAGGAGGCAGAGGTTCTGGGGGAGCGGTCGGGGGATGGGGGGGTTCAGGTAGGCATGAGTTCCGGGGGTCTGTTCAGGTGGTGGTGGATGGGGTCAGGGCAGTCAGGGGACAGGGAGCGGGGAGAGTTGGGTAGAGGGTGAGTTCCTGGGGGGCAGTTATGGTGGGGGGGTCTCAGGAGGGGGTGGTCAGGGGACAAGGAGCAGAGTGGGTTGATGGGTTGAGGGTTCTGAGGGGGGCAGCCAGGGGCAGGATGTGCGTAGGGGTGGGATGGGGAGGACGGGCTGTTTTGGGAGGCACAGCCTTCCCTACCTGGCCCCCGATACAATTTTGCAACCCCGATGTGCAGGGCCAGCTTTAGGGAGTGTGGGGCCCAATTCAAACAGTTTAGATGGGGCCCCAGCAGGGATGACTTTAAAAAAACATGTAAAAAAACACGTGGGGCTTGTAGTCACCGGGTGGCGTGCCGAGTCTTCGGTGGCAGGTCCTTCACTCACTCCGGGTCTTCGGCAGCACTGAAGGACCCGCCGCCGAAGTGCCGCCGAAGACCCAGTAGGGAACCGGTTGTTAAGATTTTGGCAGCTTATCACTGGGTGGGGGCACAAGACACAGCGCTCCTACTGTTCAGGCTCACTGGTCTGCAGGGGCTTCTGGGCTGCTTTGCTTCCTGGTGCTTGGCCTGCCCGGGGAGTACTGTGAATGGTCTGCCCATGAGAAGCCAAGTGTCAGCGCACGGGTGGCTCGTGCAGAGTCTCACCCACTCTCTATCCCCAAAATTCAATCCAGGCCTTTCAGGTACTGTCCAGAGGTGCCTTTGCCATCCAGCACCCTCTCACCACAGTGCACATGATTACAGTGACTCTGCCTCAGTTTTCCCCAGCCCACCAACAATCATTTGTCTCTATGCCGGAGGAGATTCCTCTTACGACTGCAGCCGGGTTGTTTATAGTGTCTCCCCTTCCAGGGCAATAATGAGTCTGATACACTAGGAGCCCAAAAATCTCAGGCCCCTGCACTGTCCTGACCCCTTTGCTCCTCTGGAATTTACTATCCCCTTTGCTGGGGGGTGGGGTGGTTGGCAAGGGGGCTGGCAAGGGAGGCCTCCCCCCAGTTTCCAGCCCCAGGACCCTACACTAAGCAGCTGGGACCAGCTCCTCACAATCCATTTCTGCCACCCATCTCCCCTCTAGCGTAGGCCCGTTGCAGACTCACATTCTCTGATTCTTCCTTGGGGCGGGGGTCTGACTTCCTGCCAGGCTGTTGCCAAGGACAGCTCCTCTCAGTACCCCTGGGTCTCTGGCAGCCTCCCCTCTCCTCTGAGTTGCAGCCTTTTATCCCCCAGCTGTTGCTGGCCCAGCAATTAGTCACAGCTGAGAAGATGGCTAACCTGCCTGTTGACCCCTTAGTCCCTGTGGTAGGATGGGTCTGTAAACCCCTGACAGATGCTTGGGCTAAACATTCCAGTTACTGGGCATGTAATTCACAGCCATTAGCTTTAGGGCGACACAACCCTGAGAAAGTGATCTATGATTTCTCCTGTTGCTTGAGGACCTTTGCTCCTGTGGACGTCACTCTGGTAGCAGCCAGTTCTGTACCCCAGTCCGCATCTCTAGCACATGTGCAATGGTAGAATCCCAGGGTTCTGCAGGCCATGCTTGTTTCTTGTCAAGATGGGCCTGGACCAGTCCCCCAGTCTGCAAATCCCCAGACTCTGGGAAATCTTGGATGAGAATTCTTGCTGTGACGTTCCATGTCTCTTCCTTCACTGCTACTGGGTCAGGGTGTCCCAGTCACTTGACTGCCCCACACAGCTGCTGGGTCTAATCCAAAAATAAACTATTCACCAGATCATCAGTGTAAAGACAGAAGCACCCCTCTAAATGCAGGAGCTGAGCAGTGCATCAAACCTTACAACTAGCCACGTGGCTGCCCGACAAGTTATAGGGCTGGAGGCCAGGTGCCCAAGTGCTTGAAAAGTGTGGTCATCTCACAACTACCAAAGATGCAGTCTGGTGTACCAAACACCCACAACCTTTCTAGGCTAGAGACATAGACAGAGATGCAGATGGACCTGGAAAGGCCAGAGGGAACAATCCTGCACTGGAGATGAGATCTAAGAGACGCCTGCCACTCTTGTGTTCTCGTTCTCGGCTCCAATCCCTGAATGTCACCATGTTGTCCTTGACTTTGAACTCTCCCATAGGCATGTGGTGCTCAGACACTAGGCTGGATTTAACCCCTCTGTCAAGCCATATGTGGTGTGCCCTTAGTGCACACCCTGCAGGTTATTACCAGCAAGGCTACAGCCAGGACCTTCCTACCTCATAAGCAGCAGCTCTACCACACGAGTCAAAGAGGGGGAGTTCATCTCACCAAAACAGCAGCAGCCGAGCTAAACTTGTCCCAGCCAGTCTCTTGCATGGTTTATAGCCATCAAATCTTAGAGGTTGGACCACCTGGCCCTGAGGCTAAGCCTCAGCAGTGATGGCTCTTGCTTATAGTGTGTACAGGCCTTAGTCCTTCTGCCAGCTCCGGGCTTGGGGCTTACAGCAAAAATCCACTTTCAAAGCAGAGACGTGCTGGTGTTTGGTTACTGGAACGATTTCCCTTAAGGACACCTGCTGCTGACTCAGCTACTGTGACACAACTTGGTTCCCAGATGCACAGCCTGCAGGACATTGCTAACAGTTTTGAGAAGCTCCCTGGAGAGTCCTCTGGGGAACTTGAAGCATGTACTGTAATGATGTGTGGGCGAAAGCTACACTAGTTCAGGAAAATTTGCTTAGTGAGCAAAGTTTTTGGAAGGTGGTTCTCTTGGGATCAGGGCCGGCGCTTCCATTAGGCGACCCTAGGCGGTCGCCTAGGATGCCAGGATTCAGGGGGCAGCATTTTGTGCGCTCCCCACAGGGTGCATGGGAGCTTCCAGTTCCGCTCCCGTCACGCCGCCGAAGAAAGACCTTCTGCTGACATGCCGTGGAAAACAGCGGCAGGCAATTGGGCAGCTCAATGACTGCTGCTGTCACCTGTGGCATTTCAGTGGAGGATCCCTCTTTGGCAGCGCGATGGGAGTGGAACCAGAAGTTCCTGCGCGCCCCCTGGGGAGCGCACAAAATGCCACCCCCTGAATTCTGCCTAGGGTGCCAGAAACCCTGGTGCTGCTCCTGCTTGGGATCCTCCTGTTTTTCACCCTCCCCATTTCTCTTACATGTCAGACTGGCTTGGCTTTTTTGGTCAAGGAGTGGAGAAGGCGGATCTTGCTGGGTTGGTCAAAGAGGATGGCTGTAAGGGCTGGGTTGTGCACAGACAGACATAGTGGTTGGAGCTGGAGTCCACAGTCAGGAGTCAGCTGGGTCAAGATACTGGGAGGTCAGAAGCCAAAGAGAGACTGGAGATCAAAACTACAGGTTTGTAACCAGAGTCAAACTGAGTTGGGATACCAGCGGGTCAGAGGCAGGAGACAAACCAGAGATCAGACCCACAAGCCAGAGGTTCAGAGCCACACCAGGACAGGATGCCAGGAAGTCAAGCCAGGGGAGCAGGAGGCACAAGGTACACAGTCCAGAGCAGGGTGGATCCAGTTGTTCCGATAGCTTTCCATTCCTGTTGCTGGCTTAAGTAGGGCCAGCGGTCAATCAGCTGCTCTGGGACTCTGCCAAGGGGGCATCAGGGTGGAGCCTCAAACTGGGGCTGGGCTTCTTGAGTCAGCAGTTGTCAGCAGGCTGCAAAGTGGAGGGTTGCACCGTGGCTGCTCCTGTCGACCCGCATTTTCGAGGCCTGTCGGTCATGATGGTGGCCAGGGAATAACCCCGGGAGCTCCCATCCAGGGAGGCAGAGAAGGCCTCTGCAGCAGCTTTGGAGAGCAAGAGCTAGGATCTGAATGTGGTCCCCCTTGGCAGTGCAGTGAGCTAAGGCACCTGCCACTGGAAGACTATACTATGAGCTGGACTGTGATTCCCCTGGCGCATACACAGACATACTTGCACGAGCTCTCAGTGTGCCAGCCAGTGTAGCTGCTAGATTTACCCTTTGAAATGCACCCACCCGCAAGACAGGTCCGCCATAACCCCAACCACAAGGCAACTCTGTGACCCCTTCCACTTCAACAGCCACTCATAAAATCTAGTGAGATCACAGATATAGACAAGACTGCTAACATTGCATGTCTCCTCACTCTCATGTGACTCAAACCCTCTCACACACATCCATGCCATACGCTTGCGTGTTGGTGGGCAGCCAGCTGCTGTATTTTCAACAGTTTTGATCTGTTATCGCTTAAACTGTGGAAGTGGGAACACTGTAGCACCTTTAGCTGGTGTGACAAAGTACCTGCCTCTCCGTTTGTTTGCTCAGTCCCTTTCAGCCCCGGAGACACAGGCTTGGTAAAAGAAAACAGAAAAAAAACCCGTCCCAATCTCACAGGGTCTGGCTGATCCCTTCTCAGCCAGCCCCTTGTTCTAGTTTCCTCTCCTTCTGGGGAGAATGCAAGCTGCCTTCCAAGGAGAGTCTTAGAGTTTAGTTGCCCCTACTTGCTGGCGCTGGCGGCGGCGGCGGCTGCTGCTGCTGCCCTTGCTTCCCTGCCAGGGAGGTTTTAAAAAAGGTCTCCAGCAATTGGAGCCAGCTGAACCTGATTAGTTCCCTGCTAACCCCTGTCCCAGCTGAACCTCATTCCTCTAGGGCTAAGCCTTCCGGGACCAATTACTACCCCTCTCCTGGTAGCTAACTGTCCTTAGTTTGCCACACTGGACATAGACACTTTGAACATTCCATACCCCAGTGCATTGTGATAATAATGCAGATCTCTAGACCCACATAAAGGAAAACCTGGCAGATAAAATTACTTTTCTGGTAACTGGCAAATCCATAAAAAAACCCTCCAGGCTGTTCCAATACCTACCAGCCATGTGGTAACCATACTTGCTGCAGTAGCTAGGGTGGCAGGAGCAGAGGCATGACTGAGCCATGCCAGGTACAAATGTGGTAAAACTGGTGGGTACCTACTCGGCATGGCTCAGTTGTGCCTCTGCTGCCGCTACCCATGCTACCAAGGCTACACTGTTATTTATACCCATGCTAGCTCGATGAGAACTAGCACGAATATGTCTATGCACAGGAAACAGGGAACCACACTGCAGTGCAGACATAGCCTATGTGATGAAGTGGGAATGTTCTTAATGTTTTCTCTGACTACTGTGTGGCTGCCTCAGTTTCCCCTATACAGTTCTTAAGTATCTAGGTGGTGGGATAAGGGTGTGTGATTGTTGCAGAGCCCTAGAGGGCCAGAGGAGGGGCTGGAGAGTTTCAGTTTGGAGCTGGCTGGGGAAACGGAGGGGCTCCCAGACGGGAGTCTGGCCTCCCTGGCCCCAAGATGGACCTGACTGAGAAGTCCTGTTCTCTTTACCTACAAGTTGTCTAATAAACCTTCTGTTTTCCTGGCTGGCTGAGAGTCACGTCTGACTGCAGAATTGGAGTACAGGGCCTACTAGCTTCCCCAGGAGCCCCGCCTGTGTGGACTCACCGTGGGAAGCGCATGGTGTGAGAAGGGGATGCTGAATGCTCCGAGGTCAGACCCAGGACGGTTGAAGCTGTGTAAGCTTCTTGCCCTGGAGACAGTATGCTCACAGAGAAGAGGCATGCTCCCCCAGAGTCCTGACTGGTTTCATATGGAGTAGTTCCAGAGCTTTGCCTGGTAACTCCATGATAGCTTAATACTAGCTTTAACTCCCCCTGTCCCCCCACACTACTCCTTTGGCCAGCAACGTATTCTTCCCCAGACTGTCGAGTCCAGTTTGCAATGGCCCATGCAATGGGATTGCCACTATTTCTCCTCAGGAGCATAGGTCACCATCGAATACATTTCACTGCTAGGAATATTTTCCTGATCTTCTTTCACATCCTCCCAGGATTTTTTAGTTATATACTCTTGTGACATGCTAAGCACAGTCTCTCTCCCTGTGGTATTCCCATCCATACAGCTCTTCTGTGATATCTTTGTTTCAAAAGCAGACCCAAGCTGCCCCCTGTAAGCTGATGTGTTTTTGATGACAAAGAGCACTGCTCTCAGTCATAGAATCATAGAATCATAGATTTTAAGGTCAGATGGGACCATTATGATCATCTAGTCTGACCTCCTACACAATGCAGGCCACAGAATTTCACCCACCCACTCCTCTATCAAACCTGTGTCTGAGCCACTGAAGTCCTCAAATTATGGTTTAAAGACTTCAAGGTGCAGAGAACCTTCCAGCACGTCCAGCAAGTGACTGATGCCCCATGCCCCATGCTGCAGAGGAAGGCGAAAAACGCCCAGGGATTCTGCCAATCTGCCCTGGAGGAAAATTCCTTCCTGACCCCAAATATGGCAATCAGCTAAACCCTGAGCATGTGAGCAAGACTCACCAGCCAGACACCCAGGAAAGAATTCTCTGTAGTAACTCAGATCCCACCCCACTTAACATCCCATCAAAGGCCATTGGGCATATTTACCACTAATAGTCAAAGACTAATGCATGCCAGAATTAGGCTATCCCATTATACCATCCCCTCCATAAACTTATCAAGCTTAGTCTGAACCAGATAGCTTTTTCCCCTCTACTCCCCTTGGAAGGCTTTTCCAGAACTTCATCTCCTTGATGTTAGAAACCTTGCATCTTAATTTCCAAGTCTACAACTTCTGATAGCCAGTTATATCACATTTGTCTTGTGTCCATATGGTACTGACTAATAATTCCTTTCCCTCCCTGGTATTTATTCTCTGATATATTTATAGAGAGCAATCATATCTCCTCAGCCTTCTTTCTTAGGCTACAAAGCCAAGCTCTTGATCTCCTTCAGGACAGATTTTCCATCCTTGGATCATCCAGTACCCTTCTCTGTACCTGTTCCAGTTTGAATTCATCCTCTTAAACATGGGAGACCAACTGCACACAGTTTCCATGAGTCTCACGTGCTTGATACGGTACTAAACTTCTTATCTCTACTGGAAATACTCACCTGATGCATCCCAGACCGCATTAGTTTTTTTCACAGCCAGTTCACATTGGCGCTCATAGCATCCCTTGACTAACAATACTCTGAGGTCCTTCTCCCTCTGTTACTTCCAACTGATGCCTCCTATAACAATAGTTCTTGTTATTAATCCCATGCATACCTTGCACTTTTCACTATTTAATTTCATCCTATTACTACTACTCCAGTTTATGTCTCCAAATTCTGTATGTATCCTGTCCTTCTTGTATTGGCAATACCTCCCAGCTTTGTGTCATCCAACTTATTAGCAATTCCACTTTTTGTGCCAAGGTCAGTATAAAAGATAAATGAGATTGGTTCCAAAACCGATCCTGAGGAACTCCACTAGTAACCTCCTCAGCCTGATATTCACCTTTCAGTATGAACCCGTTGTGTCTCCCTTTAACAGTCCTTATCCACCTTCAATTTATATTGATCTCATCTTTTCCATTTAGTAATAATTGCCATGTGACTGTATCAAATGCCTTATGAATCAAGGTAAATTAGAGCACTGTGTTTCCTTTGTCTAAAAAATCTTTACCTCTCAAAGAGAAGATAGGTTGGCTGCACATCTACCTTTTGTAAAACCATGTTGTATTTCTCCATTACCTCGACCTCAATGTCTTGACTTATTTTTCTTTCAATTTTTTCCAAGACCTTGCACTACAGATGTCAAACTGAGCTGTAGTTCCCCGGATCATTTTTCCCCCTTCTTAAAGATAGAACTATGTTATCAATTCTTCAGTCTACGGTACAACCGTGAGTTTACAGATCTTACAATTTTGTAAGAGGCTTGCAATTTCATGTGCCAGTTCCTTTAATATTCTGTATAATTATGCGGCCTCTGATATCCCATTAACTTTCGAGTTTCTTCTACCTCGGATGTGTAATATCTACCTCCGTATCCTCATTCCTATTTGTCATCCTACCATTATCCCTAAGCTCCTCATTAGCCTCATCAAAGACTGAGGCAAAGTATTTGTTTAGATATTGGCCCATGCCTAGATTATCCTTAACCTACATTCCATCCTCAGTGTTTAGTGGTCCCACTTCTTCTTTCTTTGTTTTCTTCTTATTTATATGGCTATAGAACCTTTTACTATTGGTTTTAATTCTCTTTGCAAGGGAAAACTCTAATGGCCTTTGGCCTTTCTAACTTTATCCCTACATGTTCTGACCTCTGCCATTTGCGCTAAGCCTCACGCAGCCGTCACACAGAGACCCTTTCACCAGCTGCAAGGGAGCTGAAATAACGTGCAACATACACATCAGTATGAATTTGCTCTGAAATTAAAACTGACAAGCCGGAGAAGCTATGTCCTGAACTGCTATATCAATGGAAGAATAACACCGTGAGACAAAATATGCCAACATATTAAATGGCCAGCTGCTGATCAGAGGCCATAACTGAATCTAACAGTAAACCCTACAAACTTAAAATGAGAGTACTAGTTAAACAGACAAAGGGAAACACACCACTACATTGGAAAAACAATTCAAAATGAGATCATGCAGTTACTGGCAAAAAAAGTTAAACAGAAGATTGTGGCAGATCTGAAGTCAGCAAGATATTATCATTATTCTGGACTCCACACCTGACATCAGCCATATGGAATAAATGACTTTAATGGTGTGTTTTGTAACAACAACAGAACCTAGTGAAATTGTCCCTGCAATGGTGACCATCGAGAGCATTTTCTAGAATGTACTGACACTGATGATACTACAGGAGCTGGTATGACACATGTGCTTCTTAAAAACCTGGAGGATACGGGAATTGCGATAGCTGACATGAGAGGTCACGGCTACAATAGTGATGCCAACATGAGAGGAAAGAACAGAGGAGAGCAGACACAGATCCGGGAGTTAAACCCTTGAGCTTTTTTAGTCCCATGTAGTTCTAATTCATTGAACTTGGTGATCAGTGATGCAGCATCAGCTTCTAGTGAGGCTGCTGAATTTTTTAATGTAATTCAAAGCATCTACGTATTTTTCTCTGCATCAACTCATCGATGGCAAAGTTTGAAGCAACATCTGAGAACATCCTCTCTGACACTGAAACCACTGAGTGCAAACGATGGGAACGTCGAGTGGAGGCGATAAAGCCTATCAAACACCAAACTGGGAAGATAGATGATGCCATAGTTGTCATTATGGAGGATAATGCTATGACAGGAACTGTTCGTGGGAGAACAGTGGCAGAGGGAAATGGAATCATCAGAAACATCCATAACTTCAAATTTCCGTATGGATTAACGTTGTGGCATGACATACTGTTTGAAATAAATGTTGTAAACAAGAGACTCCAAGGTGTTGACCTTGATATATCTGGAGCAATGGAACAACTAGACAAAGCCAAGTCATACTTACAGTCTTATCGGTCAGATGAGGGATTTCAAAACATTCAGAAGAGTGCACAGAAATTGGCAGAGTAACTTCAGACTGAAGCTATTTTCCTACCCATTCAAGAATACAAGAGTCACCAAAGAAGAAAGAACAGGAGTACTTGTGGCGCCTTAGAGACTAACAAATTTATCTGAGCATAAGCTTTCGTGGGCTACAGCCCACTTCTTCAGATGCATAGAATGGAACATATATTGAGGAGATATATATACATATACGGAGAGCATGAAAAGGTGGGAGTTGTCTTACCAACTCTGAGAGGCCAATTAAGTAAGAGAAAAAAACTTTTGAAGTGATAATCAAGATAGCCCAGTACAGACAGTTTGATAAGAAGTGTGAGAATACTTACAAGGGGAGATAGATTCAATGTTTGTAATGGCTCAGCCATTCCCAGTCCCTATTCAAACCTAAATTGATTGTATCTAGTTTGCATATCAATTCCAGCTCAGCAGTTTCTCGTTGGAGTCTGGTTTTGAAGCTTTTCTGTTGCAAAATTGCCACCCGCAGGTCTGTCATTGAATGACCAGACAGGTTAAAGTGTTCTCCTACTGTTTTTTGAGTGTTATGATTCCTGATGTCAGATTTATGTCCATTTATTCTTTTGCATAGAGACTGTCTGGTTTGGCCAATGTACATGGCAGAGAGGCATTGCTGGCACAAAAGCTTATGCTCAAATAAATTTGTTAGTCTCTAAGGTGCCATAAGTACTCCTGTTCTTTTCGTGGATACAGACTAACATGGCTGCTACTCTGAAACCAAAGAAGAAGACATTTTGATTACGAGGCATGGGATAATCCCATAAGAGACCCCAAACAACAATTCAGAGTTGAATTCTTTAATCAGGTGCTAGATTGTGCAATATAGTCAGTGAAGAACCTTTCGTGCAGCTCAAGGAACATAGCAGTAAATTTGGGATGTTGTATGACATTCCAAAACTCCTCACTATACCTGAAGAAGACTTACACCAGCAATGCAGGGCACTAGAGACAGTGTTGACACATGATGACATGCGCGATATTGATGTGAGTGATTTAGGTGATGAACTGAAAGCCCTTTCAAGACACATTTCAGCAGGATCAAATCCAAAGGCTCTTATGGAATATATGTGCAGAAATAAGATGACCACCCTCTTTCCAAATGCTTTTTTTGCTCTGCACATACTTCTAACACTTCCTGTAACTGTGGCCAGTGGAGAATGCAGTTTCTCCAAGCTGATGTTAATAAAAACACATCTATGCTTCATAATGACACAGGAGAGGCTGGTCAGCCTTGCAACCATCTGAATAGAGCATGAGCTGGCCCAGACTGTGGACCTTCAGGAAGCAGTTAAAATCTTTGAAGCCAAGAAGGCATGGAAAGCACCACTTTGATTATTCAAACAGATAAAAATGCCAGTGTTTACTATGCAGACAAGAAAAGTAACATTTGTTGTTCAGGTGTTTGAAAGTTAAGTGTTACTTACATTTTTTGAACAAGGCATTTTAAGTTGTTAGTTCTCCTTCACTGGGGTAGGTAGCAGAGCAGTACCATGAGAGGAGTAGAACAGAAAGAAGGCAGAATTGAGACCTTTCAGAGGTTTGGCCCAAGCGAGGGGACATGGTGCCAAAATGTTGTGGGCCGGCCCTGGTAAACAGGTAGGTGGATTTTGAGTTTAAATATTCAATACTGATCCAAAAGGTTGCTGGAGAGCTGGGTGACATAGCAGGTCTGTCAAGCCACAGGAGAGGTTTCTGTGGAATAACCAGCATTGTTGCTGAGAGACCAACTGTCCAAAACTGCTAGAAAGCTTAATAGCACACTAAGGAACCCCTCTAATTCAGTTAAAAACATTTATCTAATTACTGGGCAAAATCCCTTCTTCCCCTGAAGCCAGGGGTGTTATATCCGAGATGAATTTGGTCTAGTCATCATTTGGATATAATTTCAAAGACATATGCTCTTGCTCCTGAGAATTACATGATAAATGAACAGCTAGCAACTGAAGAGTCAATAGCATTATTACGTGTGACATGCACAGGTTTATTCTCTACTTTCTGATCTGCATGCTGTAAATCCTATTATTATCACAGCACAATGCCTCTACCTCATGGACAACTTTTCATATAGTTTAGTTATAAAATAAAAACCTCTCATCCCAAAAATGCAGGAAGAAGTTTTTGGGGTTTTTTTAGCAGCTATCTATTATGGAAACAACAGTAAGTAACTTTGCAGTCCCTTCCACTGCCTCCAGTTAAATACAGAAACAAACACAGCTACTCCGCACTCTGTCAATAGTACAATGCATGCCCCGCTTGCCTACAACAAAGGGAAAAGCAGCAGGCCATACTTCAAAACATTAATTGCTGGCTCTGGATTAACACTTGCTCTGCCCCACATCCAAACATCATGTGTTAACGAACAGTTAAAAGCCGGATTATTAAATAATCTCTGCTGCCAGAACTTCATTTGGATAAGGATGGTGATTCATGTTCTTATTTCAGTGTCTTGTTCAGAGCACTACATTATTTGTATTTACAGCTACAAGAAATGAACAATCAATCAATCAAGAGAAAGATGCAAAATACTTTACAGGACAATAATATCTTGCACATTTCAAAATGCAGTAGCTCTAGCAATACTATTTCTATACCAAAGTGGTATATTAAATACTAAAAACCACCTCCATGTCCCTATGTTATCACCAGATAGGCGTTCTTTTATGTCAGTATGATCCCTCTGAAGTAAATTTTAGAAGTGCTAACATGGCCAGATTTTCTAAAGAGCTGATCTCCCAATATAAGCACTTAAACAGATTCTGAGATTTTCAGTTGGACCTGCTGCGGGCTGGGAACATTTGAAAAAGCGGATACCTCTTGCAGGTGCTTAAATGGGAGCCAAACTCTTTCTAAAATCTGCCCCTCCCCACTGCAGTGTGATTTAATTGCCTTACCTATAAAATGAAAGCAGCCAAATACCCACAAGAGCAGATAGAGGTTCAGGGCCAGCATCTTCTCTGTAACTTGTGCCTGCACAGCCTGCTCTATCCATACTATGAGTGAAAGAGGGGTGAGGAGAAATTTTCTGGCCTGGATTGATTCTTTCGGAACTTCCTGTTAAATAATAGACGGAAACAGCCTGAATCCACAGGAGAGCCGACGCCATGGAACTCTGTTTTCGCCCATTATGGTTTAAAAGGATATGAGACATAGTTTACTGAATGCAAAGGAAACCTTGGCAGCATGTTTGTCAGGGAGCTCTCTTCTCCGACTGGAGGTGAACAGCAATAAAATGTACACAGCGGACCCACTTTGTTGGGTGCTTACATAGCTCCTTTATGGTATTTATTTGTGTAATAACAACATCAGTGCTTTGGTGGTGTGATCTAGTGGGCTAAACACAAGGCTAACAGCCGAGAGGTCTTGTGTTCTAATCCTGTCTCTGACACTAGCCCTGAGTAATTTACTTCTGCAGCCTATCTCAGAGG
Organism: Chelonoidis abingdonii; assembly: GCF_003597395.2. NCBI lineage: Eukaryota > Metazoa > Chordata > Testudines > Testudinidae > Chelonoidis > Chelonoidis abingdonii. The sequence goes on along the minus strand of NC_133775.1, from coordinate 75,721,092 downwards.
GTGACTGTGTATGGGAAAAGTGCCCATAATGGGTGTGAGCACCCCCTGCTGGGATAAAGGCTATTGTAGGAAAGGTTTTGAGGCAAAAGTCTCCACAATGATCCTCCACCTGAGGGTTATAAACTGTATTTAAGTCACTCCTTCACCTTCTCTTTGTCAAGCTAAATAGATTGAGCTCCTTGAGTCCGTCACGATAAGACATGTTGTCCTATCCACAATCATTCTCATGACTCTTCTCTGAACCCTGTACAATTTATCAACATCCTACTTGAACTGTGGGCACCAGAATCTACAGCCAATCTGAGCACAGCCTGGATTGACTATGCCAGTCACAATGCCCTTCTGAGCTGTGCTCATGTACTGAGCACAGCCTGGATTGACTACAGGAAAGCCTACGACTCAATGCCGCACACGTGGATCTGTGAATGTCTGGCGCTATACAAAGTCAACAGGACACTAAGGACCTTCCTCAAGAACTCAATGGAACTATGGAAGACAACACTGGAAGTCAACTCAAGGCAGCTTGCACAAGTGGCCATCAAGTGCGCCATATACCAAGTGATGCACGTCCCGCTGCTTTCTGCATAGGGTTAAACCCCCTCAGTCAGATAATCACAAGGACTGGATACGGGTACGATTCAGAGTGGAACTACCATCAGCCACCTCCTCTACATGGATGACATCAAGCTGTATGCTAAGAATAAACGAGACATCGACTACTAATCACCTGACGCGGATCTACAGTGAGGATATTGGGAGTCATTCGGACTGGAGAAGTGTGGCCGGATGCAGTGAAGAGAGAAAGGTAGTCAAGTCTGATGGTGGAACTCCCAGCGGCCCAATAGCAGACATACAGACCAGCTACAAGTACCTTGGCGTCCCACATCACATGAAACCACGATGAGGAGCAAGGAAGACAGCAACATCAGTATCACCAAGGATAAACAGGTCCTGAAGAGCAGCTCAGTGGAAGAACAAGATCCACGCCATCAACAGATACACCCTGCCGGTCATCAGATACCCTCCGGTATAGTGAGCTGCCAAAGGAGGACATGGAGGCTGCCGATGTGAAGACCCGAACTCCTCACAATGCACGGAGGTTTCCACCCCAAGTCCAACACCCAAAGACTGTATACCACCGGAAGAAGCGGGCGGGCTGGTGAGGTCAAAGCCACTGTCCTGACAACCGGAACATCCAGAGTACATCAGTAAGATGGCCCCCAAAGATGAGCTACTGAGAGAATGCCTGAGCAGCAGCAGAACATGGGAGGAAGACCAAGCAGAAGAGTGCCCATGGCAGACAAGACCTGCATGATTTCACATCGACAGATAGCTGAGGGGCTGACATTGGAAATCCTACCAGTGGCTAAAGGCTGGATAAAAGACAGCACTGAGGCACTGATCATAGCAGCACAAACAGGCACTGACACCAGATCCATTGAAGCAGGTCTACACACTAGAGAGGACCCAAGTGGCAGACTTGCAGAAGGCCTCAGAGACAGTCCAACACATAGTGGCAGATGTAAGATGCAGGCAGAACAGCATACACTGAACGCACAACCAAGTGGCTGGCATGTGTACAGGAACATCTGCACAGCGATGACTAGACCCTCCAAGACAGATGGAGATTCCACAGAAGGTTGTGGAGATAGCAGGCTAGATTCTGTAGGAACTTCCAGTTCAGATGGACAGGGCAGTACTGCCAATCAACCAGACATCGGTGAATAGACAAGACCAGAAGACACGGTGGTGATAGGTATAGCATGCCAATTGACAGCAACATCAGAAGAGGAATATGAGAAGCTGGAGAAGTACCAGAGCCTGAAAGAGAACTAAGAGGATGTGGAAAGAGCCAAAAGTGTCCAGTGGTGGTAGAGCACTCGGGCTGACTTCTAAGCTGGGTGAGTGCTCCAACAATCCCAGGACAACATTAGAGCCTCTGTCCAAAGAGTGCAGTGTTAGAACAGCTAAGATACTGCACAGAACCTCAATCCCAGGCCTCTGTAGAGGACCCGAGGTTGAGGAGACACATACCACCCATAGGGTGGAGGAGAATTTTATATTATATATTCAAGGAAAAGTATCCAAACAACATTGTTTGCTGTTATCTTTTATTTTATTATGGTATTTACAATAAATGTGACAAATGTCTTGTCCCCTTTAATAAGATCCTGCTAGTTTTTATTGGTATAACACCACCCCCGCAGTGCCCCAGCTCTTCCTGCCCTGCCCCCAAGCACACTGCACCGTCGTTCCTCCCCTGCCCCCCCAATGTCTCCTGACACCGTGAAACAGCTGATCCGCAGCAGGTGGTAGGCGCTGGGAGGGAGGGGGAGATGCTGATCTGCGGGAAGGGGTTGGAATGAGGGCAGAGCAGGGATGGGAGGGGTGGGACATGAGTGGGGCCTCGTGGAAGGGGTAGATTTGGGGCAGGGCTGGAGGCAGCGGAGGGTTCGAGCACTCACCGGTGGGAGCAGAAGTCAGCACCTATGCTAGGTAACTTTAGCTATTGTCAGAAACAGGACTCTGGGTAGGTGGACCAGGGCTTGGATCCAGTCCAGTGTTGCTGTGTTTATTTCATTGTGCCCCAATATTTTCAATGTGCTGTAGATTTTTGTATTGATAACAGCCAACTACATGCTAGAAGTTGTCAATGGGGAAGCAGAAGGTTTTAGCTGCTAGGTAAGAAGCAGTTGGAGATTTTGGTACCAAGTAGTTATGGGAGGCTGTTTCCTGGCTAAGAACATCAGCTGGAAGTTCCTGCTGTCTTAATAAATAGTGAAATCACTAAAAAGTGGCAAAGAACAGTGAAATCATTAATAATGTTGACATTGTAGTATCATCATTATGTTCCAGAGTTAACATTCTGAGACAAATGGGAGGAGTTTGTGCCTCTCAGAGCTATTGTTGCATGCTCAGGCAGTTCTTGCTGCAATGCTTTATGCACAGGTCACATTTGGAAGGGTTACTTCATAACCAGAAGAGCTAGAAACATAATTTTAAAAAAATGAAATAATGAATTCTGGAGCCGAGTTCTGTGATGAGGAGTGGACTGTCCAGCTGCAGGACTGGGGAGTACTGGCCCTGTCCAGGAGGTATAAAGAGAGCTCTGACTGCTCTGAATTCTATCTAGATTGTCAAGAAGCCCCCATGGAACTTACAGGTGGCTGAACAGGTTTGGATTCAGTAAGAACCAGCCCAGACTGGGCATTTCTGAGGTGTGGGGGAAATGGGGTTAGTCTGGTTGGTTGGTTCCTTGGCCCTGATCCTGCAAGCAGGTGATGGCAGGCCGGGGGCCTTTTGTCTGTAATGGTCCTGAATCCCTGCACTTTCTGCCAAAACATCCTGGGAAATGCAGCTCTCACTCACCGTATTTCCCAGCCTGGCTGTGGCCTGAGATATCTCATTCGAGAGCCTAGGCCAGGGGTGGGCAAACTATGGCCCATGGGCAAGATCCAGCCTGTCAGGGCTTTGGATCTGGCCCTGGGATTGCCACCCCCATGGCGCCATAGGGCTAAGGCAGGCTCCCTGCCAGCTCTGGACCCGTACTGTGCCCAGAAGCAGCCAGCATCACGTCCCTGCGGCCTCTGGGGGGTGAAGGACAGAGGGCTCTGATTGTGCTGTCCTTGCCTGCAGGCACTTCCCCAGCTCCCATTGGCCGGGAACAGGGAACCATGGCCAATGGGAGCTGCAGGGGGAGATACCTGCGGGTGCCTTTCCCAGGGGTGGCAGGGTCTTGGTGCTGTCCGCTTCCAGGAGCGGCATGGGGCCAGGGCAGGCAGGGAGCGTGCCTCAGCCCCACAGAACACTGCTGCCATCCCAGAGCCACTCAAGGTAAGCAGTGCCAGGCCGGAGCCTGCACCCCGAGCCCATCCCGCACCCCACACCACAACCCTCTTCCCTGAGCCCCCTGCTGCACCCCACACCCCTCCTGCACTCCTACCCCCTTCCCTGAGCCCCTTCCTGCACTCCACACCCCTCCTGCACCCCAACCTCTTGCCCTGATCCCCTTCCTGCACACCACACCTGCTCCCACAGCCCACACTCCCACCCACACCGCAACCCCCTGCCCCAACCCTACATTCATGGCCCTGCATGCAATTTCCCCACCCAAATGTGGCCCTCAGGCCAAAAACTTGCCCATCCCTGGCCTAGGCTGAGGATCTCTGCAGGACTGGGGCATGCCCAGACGCAAAGCTCCTGGACCTTGGGAGTTTACGGTCTGGGCAGGAAATCGCCACGGAGATCACATGGACTTCAGGACTGCAGCATGCAGGGGAGCTACTCCCTGCAGCTCTCACTGCTTTGCAGGCCATGCAGCCCAGCTCCCCTCCGGCTGACAGCTGAGCTCCACTCCTGTGCCCCTCAGTAGCTTTGCTGCGAGGGAAAGTGTCACCCCCTGTGTGCTTTGTCAGAGCGGAAGCTTGCCCCAGCATGGCTTAGCGCTCATCCAAGCAGGTGCCTTCTCCCACAGGGCTCTGCCCACTGCTCCCTGGTGGCCCTTTGGCACTGTCTGCCCCCTACCAGCATCTCAGTCTCCAAGACCTCCCCAGCTCTCCTCCCTGCCCGGAGGTACCGTCCGTGTTTTGACAGAGCTGAGGACTGGCATGGAGGGGTGTTTTTCCCCAGCCATGGGGTGGGGAACACTCCTGTGCCCCTTGGGGTCTCTGCCACAGTTATGCTGGCTGGTGGCAAGGCCCCTGCATTACAGAGCCCAAGGCTGATTTATGGCAGCAGCTGGGGAGCGGGGATGGAGTTGAAGCCGGAAGCTTCCATTGAGGTTGGCAGCATTCCAGCAGCATCTAGCCTGGCGGCACTGCTTCCTTCTGCCCCATCGCAGTGAGTGAAATGGGCGTGGCTGGCTGCAGTGGTGGATTAGCCAATAGATCCATGGAACCCGTGCCCAGGGGCCCCAGCCAATTCTGGGGGCCCCAGAAAAAACTGGCACCCCGCCCTCTGGAGACAAGTGCTGAGGTGGAGGAAATCACTGCTCCCTGATCCTACTTCCTGGCAGCAGCACCAGGCAGGTGGATGGGTGAAGCCCCAGTGCCCCAACTCCATCCCCAGCAGAAGAGCTGGGTGGTGTGGGAAGCCCCAGCACCCGGACCCTGGCTGCGGCCCCAGGTCTGGAGGAGCTCTGGCTGGCTCCCTGCCATGACCTCAGGGCTGAGGAGCTCTCACACCCCTCTGAGGCCCCGGGGCCTTGGCAGGGTGACAGAGCTTCTCCAGTCTTGGGGCCACGGGGTGGGGCAGAAAACAGCAAAGGCGGGAGTAGTGTGTTGGAGAAGCAGAACGGGGCAGGATTCTGGGTGGAAAGGGGGTGAGCCGGGGAAGGGGAAGAATGGTGTGGGGCTTCGGACAGGTCCACAGGTGGAAGGGGTGGAATGGGGGTGGAACCACAGGCAGAAGGGCTGGGAAGAAGGCCCCCCACTTGCTCTGGCCCAAGGCCCCACGAAACCTTAATTCACCTCTGGGCCTGGCCTCCCAAAATTATACGTAGTGGATGGGAGTCAGGGTCTTCCCCACCTCAACACACACATCATGGTATCTTTCAGGGCAAGGCTGAAGGCCAGTCGTTTCCTTAGGAGACGGCTTGTTTTGGGGAGGTGGGTTTCTTTCACTGCACCAGCTCCTGGGGTCATATTAGGGAGGGGCTAGAACCAACCCCTGGGTTACAAACTCTCTCTAAGGCTTGGAGTGGAGTTGGGACAGAGGCCGGAATCCGAATCCAGATTTGCCATGCACACCTGGACCACCGCTGTGCCAAACCCCTGCATCTCACCACCCCAGACTTTGAGGGTTCTGCTCTCTGGCTTGGGATCCAAATGATCCTTCTTTAAGTTTATAGGTGTGATGGGCCAATCTGAACCCTAGTGAAAACAGGCGAAGCTGTGAGTGAAGTCAATGGCATCACCCCTGCTGACTCCATGGTCCAGTTTGGCCCAGTGCCTTGTTTCCAGCTGAGTTTGCTAAAGTGCCTGGGAGTCTCCACGCTTGGGGCACCCCCAGATCCCAGTGAGTTGTTCTCCGCCATCACTTTAAGAACTGTTGACACGTGCAAGGCCTCTGGTCTCTGTGCCCTTGGCAAGGCTGCAGCAGGAGCATGCCACACAGGGGCTGCACTGTGCTTTTGGTGTGGCTGGCATGTGCTTTCTAGTTCATTACATTTCAATGACCCACTTGATTGGGCACTTACTGAGAATAGTCCTTTCTCAAGAAGTTGACCAAATGCTTCACTGGTGCTACTTAGAATCAAACACACTGAGGTACAAGTACATAACCAATATTCATAATTTCAAATACAAAAATGATACATGCATACAGACAACATAATAATAACCAGCAAATTACAACCTTTCTGTTCACCCACGAGAGCTCATGCTCCAAAATTTCTGTTAGTCTATAAGGTGCCACAGGACTCTTTGCTGCTTTTACAGATGCAGAGTAACACGGTTACCCCTCTGATACTTGACACCATGCAAGGCACTGCATTTAGCCATATGGAGTGGAAATCCATCAACCTCATGAAGAAACTTGCACAAATACAGACAGATATAATCTTCCTTTCCAAATGCAAACGGATGAACATCATACCAAATGGACTAAGGGTAAAAAATCCACTGCTATCTACATACTACACAGACCACAGTGAGAGATTATGCCATACTCTATCAAAGAAATTGAGGAACCACCTGATCAGCATCCTATACAGCAAACAGGAAAACATCAAAAAAGAGCTCTCCAACCTGGAGACTGTCATAAATAATCAAACTTCCATATAAACGGACTTCACTAAAATAAGACAGGAGATCTACATTATTCACTTCACCTCTCTACAAAGGAAAAAGGACTGTAAGCTGTCTAAATTCCTACCTGCCACATGGGGTCACAACCATGTTACCCCTAACCCACCCAGCAATATCGTCAATCTATCCAACCACACACACAGCCCAGAAGAAAAGTCTGTCCTATCTCGGGGACTCTTCTTCTGCCCTGCCACCCCCACAAACATGATACAGTTTTGTGGTGATCTGGAAGCCTACTTTTGCCGTCTCCGACTCAAAGAATGCTTTCAGGATAACACTGAACAGCCCACTGATACACAGTTACCCACCAACCAACAGCACAAGAAGAAGAACTCCACATGGACTCCTCCTGAGGGTTGAAATGACAGTCTGGACCTATACATAGAATGCTTCCGTCGACGTGCACAGGCAGAAATTGTGGAAAAATAACATCATTTGCCTCATAACCTGAGTCGTGCAGAACGCAATGCCCTCCACAGCCTCAGAAACCACTCTGACATTATAATCAAAGAGGCTGATAAAGCAGATGCTGTTGTCATCATGAATGGGTCTGACTACCAAAAGGAGGCCGCCAGACAACTCTCCAATACAAAATTCTACAGGCCACTTCCCTCAGATCGCACTGAGGAATACTAGAAACTGCACCATCTACTCAGGACACTCCGTACACCAACACCGGAACAAATCAACATACCCTTAGAGCCCCGAACCAGGATTAATTCTTTACTACCCAAGAACACAAACCGGAAATCCTGGATTGCCCTATCTTCGCCATGGAGCTCTCACTGAGGTTTTTGTGGACCCTCAGACCCATTCTACACACTCTCAGCTATCTCCGTGACCCACTTGGTTTTCCTGAGGAAACTACAATCCATTGGTACCTTCCAGAAACACAATCCTAGCCACATGATGTAGAGGCTCTCTACACAAACATCCACACACAGATGAATACAAGCTGTCAGAAACAGTATCCCGATGATGCCAACAAGCAAAACTGGTTGTGAGCTCTTGATTTATCCTCACAACTATTTCAATTTGATGACAAATATATATCTCAGAATCAGTGCACTGCTTATGGGCATCCCGCATGGCCCCAACAATATACACATTTATGGCAGACCTGAACAACACTCCTCAGCTTTCGTCACTCAACGCCCCCTCTACTTATGCTTCATTGATGACATTCTTCATCAATTTGACCATGGGAAGGAGAACCTCTAGAAAATTCCCACGATTTCAGCAGCTTCCACTCCACCATCAACTTCAGCCTTTGACCAATCTACATCTAGAGGTCCACTTCCTTGACACCACGTGCAAAAAGTGATGGTGCACATTAACACACCTCTATACCGAAAAACCTACCAGACCGTATGCCTACCTTCATTGCCTCAGCTTCCATCCTGGGCACACCACACGATCCATGTCTACAGCCCAAGCACTGAGGTACAACCGCATCTGCTCCTAACCCTCAGACAGAGACCAACACCTAACCCCAAAAAATCTCAAACCCCAAAAAAAAGGCCAATCCTCAAAACTACAATACCCACATGAGGAAATAAGGAAACAGATCAACAAGAGCCAGACGTTGTACCCAGAAGCCCTCCTACTGCAGACAAACCCAAGAAAGAAACCACACAGGACTCCACTGGCCATCAACATACAGTCCCCAGCTAAAACCCTCCAACACATCATCAAGGGATCTAACAACACATCCTGGCAACATGATCCATACTTTCACAGGCTTTATGGGGCAGGCCAGTCCTCCGCCCCCGCTCAACGAACCAAAACCTGCCCCAACCTGAAAGCATATTCTTCACCAGTAAACTGCACACCGCACCTATTAACTCTAAACTTAAGGAAACCAATCCATGCAAACAACCTCGATGCAGACATCTGCCCAACATATCTACACCAGAGACACCAAATCACAGGACCTAACCAGATCCTGCAACACCATCCATCGGTTCCCATTCACCTGCATGTCCACCAAGGTAATTACGCCAATCATAATGCCAGCAATGCCCCTCTGCTATGTACATCGGCCAAACTGGACAGTCTCTACGGAAAAGGATAAATGGACATAAATCAGATATTAGGAATGGCAATATACAAAAACCTGTAGGAGAACACTTCAACCTCCCTGGCCACACAATAGCAGATCTTAAGGTGGCCATCCCGCAGCAAAAAACTTCAGGACCCAGACTTCAAAGAGAAACTGCTGAGCTTTGGTTCATCTGTCAATTTGACACCATCAGTTTAGATTAAACAAAGACTGTGAATGGCTAGCCAACTACAAAAACAGTTTCTCCTCCCTTGGTTTTCACACCCCAACTGCTAGAACAGGGCCTCATCCTCCCTGATTGAACTATTCTCGTTATCTCCAGCCTGCTTCTTGCTTGCATATATATACCTTCCCCTGGACATTTCCACTACATGCATCCGATGAAGTGGGTATTCATCCACGAAAGCTCATGCTCCAAAACTTCTGTTAATCTATAAGGTGCCACAGGACTCTTTGCAACCTTTCTATAGACACCTTACTCAACCTCCTTTGTACAAGATTTCGTGCAACTATAGAACCTTGGTTGCAACAATGATATATACGGTCACAGTTTATGTCAATAACGTCACACTATGACCTCTGTGAATTTTGCAGCGCTGGTGTGGCTGACCTCAGAACCACCGCAGCAGCTGGAGAAGCCCCGGGGCCAGCCGCACTGGCTGGGGCTCTGGCAGCCCTGCCATGGAGCAGCGGTCTGGGACCAGTGGCGGCAGTGGTGGGGCCTCAGGCTGCCTCCCCAGCCTGGACCAACGGTGGCGGGGAACCCCAGGTTGTCCCCATCTGGGTGTGGCAGCGGGGCAATGGGCTGCTCCTCCCCCCAGAAGCAGCAGGGCCCTGGGCCACACCCCCTCCAGCAGCAGCAAGGGGGCCTGGGCTGATCCCTCCCCCCAGCAGCAGGGGGCCCTGCGCCGCTCCCAGTGGCAGTGGGGCCCCGTGCTCCCCACCGACCCCTCAGCAGGCAAGATTTAGTCATAGGTATTTTTAGTAAAAGTCATGGACAGGTCATGGGACCGTGACTTTTTGTTTATTGTCCATCACCTGTCCCTGACTTTCACTAAAAATACCCATGACTAAAACATAGCCTTACAAATTATACACTACAGCCCTTTCTGCACAGATGTGGCACTCGGAGATTAATTTCTAGATCAAGGTTTTACTTCATTCTGAAATGAGAACAAATTCCAGGTCACAGCAGCCCGCAACCCAGCTAAATCTCTGCATAAGCCTCTTGGGCTGGAAAGGGACAGAGACATATCCAGCCCCTTCCTCTCCATACATATGAAGTCCCTAGTCGATGTTTGCCTGAGCTCACTCCTTTGAAAGCCACCCTCAAGGTAAGAGCAGTTGGACTCTGATCATTTCTGTAAAAGTGGGGAGCGGACGATTCGCAGACTAGTTAGCAGATTGCTTTCCAGTGAAGGGGAAACGCCAGTCACTCTGGGATGGGATGTCAGGATGTGGAAGGTGGAACCGGAGTCAGAGGACCTGTATTCCCTGGAGTGGCTGTTATTGACTGGTTGTTAGGTACCAGTTGTGTGGCCCTTATGACTCCCTCTGGAAAAGGCAGGTGTCATTGGAATCACAGTTGCTGGTTAGTGTGAAAAGAGAAGACTGAGCCAGTGGTTGGGGCACTAATATGGGACTTTGAAGACCTAGGTTCAAGTCCCTGCTCTGCCAGACTTCCTGTATGACCTTGGGCCAGTCGCGTAGCTGCTCTGTGCCTCAGTTTCCCATCTGTGATCGGTATAACAGCTCTGTCCTGCCTCACAGGGGAGTTGTAGCACTCAGATACTCCAATCAAGGGGTCAGATAAGTACCTGAAAGAGGCAGCCATCATACTTTGTGGAATAACACAGGTGAGATATTAGTACAAATAGTTCAGAACAGCGCTCTGTTATAGAGCCATTTAGAGGACCTGCAGTGTGCTAATAAATTGTTCAGTCTGCACTGCACGACACCTGCTGTAGTTACTTCTGCCTTCATGCTGGCTGTGTCCTGCCATCCTTTCCTCAGTTTCAGTGGGAGTGAGACTGGGTCCAGTGACCATTCACTGGACCCAGTGGGGATTAGATTCATGAGCACTTGCAGAAGCATGTGAAGAGAAGGGGGCAGGGGGATTGTGCAGTACGGATCACGTGCATTCTGGGTGGGTTTTACTCGACAAGACTAATTGCCTCTAGCATAAAACTATTCTGAGCTCTTGTACGAGAGGGTGGCATTTCACACAGAATATCAAGGCTACTGTTGCTCTCTTTACATACAGACAGGTGTTTTTCATTGATAAAACTGCAAGGGAATTCAGTAGCCTGCATCTGGAGCATAACTGCTGCATGGCAGGGGTTGAGCCTCCTTTTGTGTTTGTCTGGAACCAGGCGCCTTGTGGGAACTGCTGGAAACAAGCAGTGACACTTCGCTGTCCCCTAATGGCTTCCCACAGCAAGGTACTGAGAAACTGAGCAAAGGGTACACACAAGGAAATTGACCAGGGGAACACCCATCCAAGAAAACTGACCCAATCAGGGCATGAGATCAGCAATACACCCCTGGTGCTCACCAAAAGCTCACCTGGTGGTGCATTTTTTACATTGTTTCAGGTGATTCTGATGAGTTTGCTTGGACAGACTGGCCAGGATCATGGTGCACAGAGAGAGAGAGACTGCATTTGTTTTATACTTTGTTTCTTTAAAAACCCAATAACGTTTAAGGAAAAGTATCCAAATGGGGAGGGGGGAGGATTTTTTTTTTCAGGGAAGAGTGGAGATTGGGTGCAGGAGACAAACTTTTGGGTCTGTATATGTGCACACGTAGCTGTAGTGAGGGGGTATTTCCCTGGGTAAAGGGATATAACTCTGGCACATGAGTGAGAGTAGCTTGGCGAGAAGAATGCTTTGTGGGGGGTGTGGGTGTATGTGGTAGAGTAATAATGTGGCATTTCCCTGTGTGATGCAGTGCCTCTCTCTACCTCATGTGTGTACATAAGTGTGATGTGGCATGGCACGAGTCCAGCATTAGCATATGTGAAGAGACATTTCCTTTTTCCCTGGTGAGTGGGGGTGTGTGCGTGTGTAATGATGTGGCAGTTTCTTGGGTGAGTCCAGTTCCAATAAAGCACTTTCAGTCCCCATTTGACCTGCCGGGAGCCATTTCTACCAAGTTCTACCCTGAGGCTCAGAGCTCCTCCCCAGAATTGGACTCCCACGGGGACTGGGAAGCTAAGGTATTACCTGAGCTGCAGGGTACTCTTTCATTTTGCTTCCTTTTCTCTTCAAACCCCCTCCCCTTCCCTGTCACTGAGTCACTTCCTCCCGCCTCAGCTCACAATCTCTCTCAGTGATACTCTGTGTCCTGGGCACAAACTGCATACAAATCCTGGTGCACTGTGAAGAGACTGGGCTGCCCAAGAGCTGCCCTGACTGGGGAATTCGACAGAGCAGGGGCAGGGTCTAGAGCAGTGGTTCTCAACCAGAGGTACGTGCACCCCTAGGGGTACGCAGAGGGCTTCCAGGGGGTACATCAACTCATCTAAATATTTGCCTAGTATTACAACAGGCTACATAAAAAATACAAGCGAAGTTAGTACAAACTCAAATTTCATATGACTTGTTTATACTGCTGTATATATCATACATTGAAATGTGAGTGCAATATTTATATTCCAGTTAATTTATTTCATAATGATATGGAAGAATGAGAAAGTCAGTAATGTTTCTGTAATAGTGAGCTGTGACACTTTTTGTATTTTTATGTCTGATTTTGTAAGCAAGTAGTTTTCCAGTGTGGTGAAACTAGGGTACGCAAGACACATCAGACTCCTGAAAGTGGTACAATAGTTTGGAAAGGTTGAGAGCCACTGGTTTAGAGGAAGGGAGCTGAGAATTTTGCAGTTTCTACTCTGGTTACAGAGTAAATTATTTGCGCAAATGTAATTTACACTACCTGAAATTAATGCAGAGTGCCCTGACTGGGGCAGATCTATGTTTTTTGATGTCCCAAGCACGGCAGTCAGGTGGCATTCAGCGGTTCGCCTGCGGACAGTCTGCTGGTCACGTGGATTCGGCGGCGTTTCTATGGGTGATCTGCCGGTCCCGCGCCTTTGGCACCCGCCACCGAATTGCTGCCAAAGCCGTGGGACCAGCAGACCTCCCGCAGGTATGCCACCGAAGGCTGCCTGACTGCCACCCTCTAAGTGACCGGCACTCCGCCCCTCATGGCTTGCCGCCCCAGGCATGTGCTTGCTGCGCTGATGCCTGGAGCCACCCCTAGCCCTGGCAGGAGATGGGATATGGTAGCACTGAGAGACAGACCCAGGCAGCTCAGAAGAGCTATAGTCCTCATTCCCCACTTGATAAAGACAGGCCGGCCGCCCAGTTCAGGCTGACTTTGCTGTGAAGCATTTGATTCCCTAACAGTGCTTCAGTGATTTGCACTTTGAGTGAGATACACAAGTGGCAGGAGGACTGCGGGGGGAGGGGCCTCTCGAGTGGATTCTTTAGAGCAACTCACACAAGCTCTGCACGGTCTCGGTTCAGTAACACATGTAAGCACACGCATAACTTTAAGCACATGAGCAGCCCCACTCACTTCACACTAACTTCAGCTGGCAAGAGCAAATGGGACAAATGCCCAGTTTCACCAAAAAAGTCAGAACTGCCAGGACAGGGCCGAAAAAGGAACTGTCCCAGCCAAAATGGGATGTATGGTCACCCTACCGCTGATGAGCCACTAATCACTCGCCCCTGGGCTCTACACCCAGCACTGCCTGCAATGCTAGACTTTGGGCTGCCAGCACACTGGATGGACTGGGACCTGGCCATGAGTCCAGTCCCAGTTGTGCAAGAGGCCCTGAGGGCAGTGCTTGCTGACAATGACAGATTAGCCGCTGGGCCAACAGTGGGGAGCAAAGGAGAAAACGGGTTGCAGGGGGCAGTGTGTGTGGGGGGCAGAATGGGATGGGACCATGGGTAGACAAGGGCTGGGCTGTGGGGGAAATGGGCAAAAGGGAGTGCAGCTGGGGGCAGGGCTGCAGGGGCAGAACAGGGGCAGGACCACAGGCAGAAGGGGTGGAGAGGGCCCCTCTACAAAACTTTAATCCGCCTCTGCATGCTGCTCCTTTATAAAGACGTGGTAGGGAAAGGAGTGGCTACATTGCCTTTGTAGACTCTGAGGGAAGCTACGTGCCTGTGCCCTGTGCAGAGAGAACGCTGCAGCGCATCAGTGGCAGGCACTATCCCACGGACAGAATTTGGGTAAATGGAATGAAAAAATGATCTGCTAGCTTGAGCGTCCTTGTATGTTTAAACACCTCACTCAACAAACAGCCGCCCCCACCTGCTCCCTCACAGAATGGCAAGCTGGTAGCCATTGTACCAGGCATTTAAATAATCCATTTCTTCAGATAATCTGCTCGCAATTGCTGCCAAGTTGCCTGTGGATAATAATTGCACATCTGCTGTGCTGCTCTAGTTTTACTGTCAATGTGATTTATCCAAGATAGCTTCTGCAGGGTCGGAGAGAGCAAACTGCACAGGTCTTAGAGCGCCTCTGCCCTTCCCCCACAGTGAGGGCTACAGGGCTCTTCCTTCTTGATAATCCTGGATGAATCCCACCCCTATCACAGAGGATCCAGGATGCAGCATGTTTCAGAGCAGCATTTCGGTGTTATCCAGGTGCTGAACAGTGCAGATAATTTGGGATTATCAGCTCAGTCAAAACATGTGTATCCTAAACTCCTTACACCAGGCCCAATCATCCCCCTTAGATACATGTATATAGGAGACCCTCCATGACTGGATCTCCCTCCTTCTGGGCCCTCTGGCACGATCTCCCTGCTCTGGAGGATACCATAGAAGGGTCACTATGGGGCCAGGATCCGCAAGTGCCAGGGGAACAGGAGGGCAAGGGTTGGGTGCCACACCACAGTTCAGGACCAGAACAGAGGACCCATCACACTGAAATTGTATTGAATGACACAGTCAAGTGAAGTGAAGTGAACTCTAACCCTGCCTCTCCCCTGTATCCAGAGTGATCAAATTATGATTTTAGTGGAATTCGGACTTTTCCAATGTTCACCCAAACCAACAGGGTTCTGCTTGCTGATGCCTAGAATATCTCTGAAATTTTGCAGTTGATCAGCTGCAGCATTCAAAAGTTCCTGGGTTACCTCCAAATAGAGAAATGCTGTTGAGTTGCAGATGGGTTCTCACTTCGCTTAGCCAAGTGATATCCGGGCAGTAACAGACTAGAATGGACATATGTAGCATGTCATTTGAACCAATCTGCTTTACTTCACAGGTGAGAGCCCATCCTTCAGCAATGAATATCTCCATCCCAAGCAGTCAGCCAAGGCAACACGAGCCTCTGGACTTGGCTGGATTCACTACGGGGTCTGTCGTCCAGGGTGTGACTAAGAAGGCCGATGCCCTTCCCATGATCACGGTCATCGTGGTCATTTTTGTCCTCTTGGCTGTTGTCATCATTGTGCTGGTGCACTACGGCCCACAGCTGTGCACGCTGCAGATCACCTTGTACCATGAGCCCATGCCGCAGGATCTGGAGAACGGGGTGCACCTAACAGATTGGAAGAAACTGGGCTCCAAAAGGAAAAACAGCACGCAGCCTGCTCAAAACTGCCAGGGAGAACCGGGCAGCAATGACACTGCTGTGCTGAGTGTCCAGTGCTCCTGTAAGCACCAACTGCCCTGCGGCAACACGGAGCCTAATGTCATAGAGATCACCTACCTGTGAATGGCTTGTGGTGGGGCCGGAGGCCAGCCCTGGTCAGACAGTCATCAGGGGGACAATGGCGCCGTTGGAGAATGGCAATGTTTGGAGATGAGGATTTACCAAAGACTCACCAGTATTCGAACACTGGTTTTATTGCCTCTTGATCCCCAGCAGATCAGACACACCCAGTAGTCAGTTGTGTGTCCTGGGCGAAAAGCAGCTTCAGGTAGATAGATTTGGGTGGCTATCACAACGTGCATTTGAAACACACTTCAGTTCTTTCAGATATTTCAGAATGCCTGTGCCCAAGAGCTGATGGACACTTGAGAAGGGCAGAGCCAAGAAGGTAGCTGATCCCTGCGTCTGCCTGCATGATACATCTTAATGACGCTCATCACTCATGAAGCACTTTACAGCAGCCCTGTCCCTTTCCTAGGCCATCAGCCGCAGTGGCAGGACTAGGACGACTCAGGAATTAGTGACACAGAGTGCCCATTGGTGCTGCAGGCCGAGAAAGCCCTGCTCTCACGCCAACCCCTCACTGGGAGCTCACAGACTCATCCCTCTATCCAGAGTGAGCAAACAGGAATTTTTGTGGAAATCAAGCTTTTCTGGTTTTCCGATTGTCACCCAAATCCATAGCGCTCTGCCCACTGATGCCTTGAATGGCCCCTGAAAGTCTCAATTGATCAGCTGTGGTTTTCAAAAGCTGCCACATGACAGACGGGCAGAGAAATACCAGCTGGGACTGAAGGGTCTGAGTGGAAAGCCTGGGAACTGCATTAGAACTGTCACCATAGGGGCATCTGCTACATGGTCAGGGCAAAACACAGCAGAAAAACTAAGGGTACATCTACACTACGGGATTATTCCAATTTTACATAAACTGGTTTAATAGAACAGATTGTATAAAGTCGAGTGCACGCGGCCACACTAAGCACATTAATTCGGTGGTGTGCGTCCATGGTCCGAGGCTAGCATTGATTTCCGGAGCGTTGCACTGTGGGTAGCTATTCCGTAGC
>NC_133775.1:75654777-75702459 GCF_003597395.2 Chelonoidis abingdonii | reverse complement strand
TTTATATCGATATAAAGGGCCTCATAGTGTGGACGGGTACAGCGTTAAATAGGTTTAACGCTGCTAAAATCGGTTTAAACGCATAGTGTAGACCAGGCCTAAGAGAGCTCCAAGAAAACATGTGCATGACCCTCTGCTCCTCATCGCCCAGCCCCAAGGCCGTCCTTAGGATTTATGGGACCCTACGCAGTATTATTAAACTGGTGCCCTTATGCTCCACTGAAGGAGGTCCCCAGCCGGCACTGCTGACCCCAGTGTGTTGAGTGGGCACAGCTACCACCCTTGCCCACAGACCCCGAGAACTGTCCCCCATTGCTGACACACACTGAGCTTTACACAGCAGACGCTGTGGCAGTGGCTCAAGGCAGGCTTTGCGCTGCCCCATGGGGGCTGCATCTTGCCAGAGCCCTTGGCCCTCTTGTAGCCCCTAGCCATTCCTGGCTCACCATGAGCATTTTGACAGGAAGTACCAAGCAATAACAACAACAATAATGCAAGTGCGTGTGTGCACAGGCATGTGCGTAACAGAGTGTGTGTATGTGAGAGAGAGTGTGAGATAGTGGGTTGGGGGACTGTGTGACAGTGTGTGCTGGGGAGTGTGAGATTGTGTGTGTGTGACAATCTGTGTTGGGGGACTGTGACTCATGGGAGGCAGAGTATGTGGGTGTGAGAGCAACAGTGTGTGTGTGTGTTAGAGAACTGTGAGAGACAGTGCGTGCACTGTCACACACTTAGCATCCAGATTCACTCTTCCTCCCCTGCAACCCTGGCTCAGCTCTGGCCCCAGCACTTGCCTCGCTATGCCTGCTTGCCCAGCATGCCTGCCAGGGAGGGGAGATCAAGGTGCGGGGGCTTACCCCACTCTGCCCGGCGCTCCAGCTGGGGAGTGGGAGCTTATCCCGCTTTGCCTGGAAGCCCCCGCACCCAGACCCTGCTACCTGGCTGAAGCGCCAGGTGAGCAAAGTGGGACAAGCCCCCACACCCCAACCCTGCTCACCAGGTGCGCACCTGGGTTCCAGGGGGCCCCTGACCAGCGTGTCCATCAACCCCCGCAAGGCCGGCTGGACAGGGTGGTGGGGAAGCGGCCCCGATTCCTCCTGCCCCCGTCCCCTGCCACCTGTCATTACTCACCCACCTGAAGTTGGGGCCCACTCAAGTTTCCTGTCCTGGCTACACCACTGGCTTCCACCACGGTGGAAATGGGAACATGGACTCCAAGATGGAAGAGCTGAAGGTTTCAAGGGCAGTAAAGAAGCACAAAAGAAGGGACTTGTGCAGGCGTGAGATGGATCGGAATGTGGTCCCCAGATTCAGCTGCCCTGCGCGTTAGGGGTGTTTTGATCCAGAGGCCGAGGCCCATCTCTAAAGCAGAAGCACAGAGTGAAGAAGAGATGAGGGAGAGGGCCCTGGTCTTAGCTCTTCACAGGGATTAATTCTCACTGAAATCCATGGGGCCTGCTGACCCTCTGCCCCTTTGCACAAGAGGGAAAGTGGGGGACAGTGGTGCACAAAAGTGTGCTCTTGGGGCAGAGCCTACTCTGTCACCTTGCCTCCTACTGCCCTCTTGTGGCTGGGTGCAATAACGCTGGGGTTACTGCTTCAGTTTCCCCTCTCAGGCTTCTTAAAGGATCTACCCCCAAATTCCCTTGGGTCTGATTTTACCCGCTCCTCGAGGCCACGTATCTAGTGCAAGGAGTCCTGGAAAGTCCGTTTATCCCCAATGCCATGCCCTTGGACCATTTCCAGACATAGCCCAGCAACTTACCTCAGACCTCACCTCTGGCATCTTCTGCCTCACCTAGCCTGTCGTCGAACAGCCAGTCCAGCCTTTCCAGCTGGAGGCCTTCCAGGCACCTCAGCCTCTGCTAGGGAAGACTAGCAGGCTAGCCCCTCTGCCACTCTCTGAGTTTGCATCATCCTCCCAGCACTGACCCCTCCAATCACAGCCGGGCACCTCTCATGCCACCCTGCCCTCTCAATCAGATCAACCTGGGACACACCTGGCTGGACTCACTTCACTTACAGGGGCCAGTTGCCCTGTGACATGCCCTACTGCGCAAGGGCAGACAGCTCTGCAGGGGGGCAGGGCATGGGGGGCTGGGAAGTCCACTACTGCACTCCCTTGTACTGCACAGGGCTAGTCACCTCCAGAGGGCTGCTCTGGGCCCTTCGGAGTGTGTGAATTCATAGCCCTTCACTCCCCTGTGTGCACCCATCCTGGCTACTCGAGATGGGCACTGACAGAGGATTGGAAGTAGCTCAACAAGATCTCCCTTGGCTCAAATGATAGAGGCCTGTGCTTCTGGAGCCGTAGGCCCAGGGCTCTAGGCCCAGTGATGGAGAGGGGGTTGTGAGGGAGAAATGGATGGGAGGATGTGTATAGCAGGAAACCAAACAACTGGGAATGGTTTGAGGCAGAAGCTCAGTGTGAAGCAGGCACAGAGGGTAGCTCTATGGATAACACTGTTGGCCTTTTCCCAATAAAGCTCCTTGGTCAGTGTTAGAAGGTGACTCTCTGTATTCCTTTGCCGCAGTCACACAACTTGGTGACCTCTATGGGAGCCTCCCAAAGGCAAAGTTGGGGGTGAGGGCATGACAAGGCAATAACCAGGCTTCTCCATCTCAGCTGGGACACTGTCATCCTGGAGGCTGAGGCTGGAGTTTTGGAGTGGGGTGGTTGCTCACAGGGGAGACAGCAGGGAACACCATGCCAAGAGGCACTGTCCTCATCCATTTCATACACAGGGGGTTGGATGGCCCCAGCCCGGCCACGGTTACACTCACCAGGTGCAGGACTCCTGCTGGAACTCACCCATCACCAGGTCAAAGGCCCCAGATCACAAACTGCTTCCTCCTCTGCACCCATGACCCTGCCACCATCTCCTCAGCACTCTGGCTCCATGCTTCTAACCCAGCAAACACAAAAGTGCCTTTGCTGTTGGTCTCTCACGCTGAGGTGTGCGCCACTGCCATGCCCAGAGCAGCTGAAAAGGGCCAGATTGACATTCTGGAAAGTCCTATCCAGCTACATAACTTGGCTAGCAGCAATGGAGGGAAGGCTCCAGGGCCTGTTTGGGCCTTGGCTGATCTCCAGGACTGGTGATGTTACGCTGTTGAGATGTGGCCACTAGAAACCAAATTGAACCACCAGGTCAGTTCACAACAGCCACTGAACAAGCATGAGGGGAGCAATTGAGTCACTGGCTGAACAACCACCTCACATGGTTGTTGGGGGAAAAGCCCTGCATCCTCAGTAGTCTGCCTGGCTGGTTGTAGAGGAGCCAGGACACACTGGCTCCCAAGCTCTGTGGGTCCTGGCTCAGCCATGGTTCTGAGACCAGGAATCCCAGCCTCCTGCCTCCTCTTCAGGACAGCTGGGGGGCTGCTGAGGCACTGGGACTCCCATGGCTCCTAGCCCAGCTGAGTCCCAGTCATCAGCCTGGGGAACTAGCTGGCCCAAGAGTCTGGAAGCCATGGGGTCTCCAACTCAGAAGGAATCTGCACAGCACCACAGATTTGGTAATCCTGGGGCTCCCCAACAGCACACCATGTGAGTGCTGAGGAGTCAGGCAGTCGGCAGGAAACCTGCCCCCATTCTGTCCTAAATCCAACCGTTGCCACAAACATTTTCCATTTTCACCAATCAACAAATTCCAAAGCAAAATTGTTTGTGGGAACTTTTCTGCCCAGCTCTGCTATCGACACTTCCCAGAGCCACCCTGTTCCCTATGGAAACTTGTCATTACCTCCGTTTTATTATCATGATGAATAAATACAGCAAAAGAGGCAATACTGACTAATGTACAATCAACCAAATCCTGCAGATCTTACTCAGGTTTTACTCTTTCCTTACTCAGACAGAAATCCCTGATGCTCAAGTGACTGGGTGAAGCCAAGAAGTGCTCATCACCTGCCCTTCTCATTGATTTTGAGGGGCTTTTTGCCTGGGTGTGGAATGAGTAAAACCTGAGTAAGGACGTCCAGAACTACCGCCAGGGGACTAGCACAGGCAGCATTGCAGACAGCTCTCTGACAATCATCAGCTCTGGCGAACCCAGGTGATCGGCCCTCACTGTACATTATTCCTAAGCACGAGCCTCCTTTGAAAGCTCATAACAAGGCACAGGGAAATGAAATGGGGGGTGAAAGGCAGAGGAGAAATATAAAAAGTCTGATTAACTCTGTTTGTAAGATGAGACATTGTGATGTTCACAGTGCTGGGCGGCGCAGATACCAGCCAACCACACATCTCATCCAGGCAGAGAAGGGGTGAGCCAACAGGTAACTGAGCAAACACAATAAACAAGCAGGAGAATGATCTCAGGAAGTAACCAGAAGCAATCTCTTTTCCTTCTGAAAGATAATGCCTGAGAGCAGCTAGGGCTGGACACTGGTTGTGCTCTGCCATGCCTGAGTTCAGTGCTGCAGGATCCAATCAGCCAGCATTTCTCAAATCTTTTACCATCAGGCCCTGCTTCCATCAAAGCAGAGGAACGCAGCCCTCCCCTTCCCTGCACTGGAGAGGATATTCACAGAGATGCACTGCCAGGCTACTGACGCACATGCCGTGATAGCAGTCTTTGCTGTGACACATGGCAGTGAGCTGGAGGCACTGATCTCTGGGCCCAGCACTTACCCCAGTGGGGAAAGATCAACCCAAACTGGAGTCAGAGGAGATCTATAAATCAAACCCAGGTACATGGAACTCAAGGGGAGAAGAGAATGTGGAGGGGGGGGGAGGGATTAAGGGGAGAGCCCCTGGCCTTTTCCCTTCCTCTCGCTCCTGGCAAGGCCTGGAGGGAGCTGGCTGCTTCCCCCTCCTCCTGCTTGGGGGCTCCATGCTGGCTGGTCCCCCTCCGTGGGCTCTGATGCTTGTGGGTTCTGCTTGACCTCAGTGCACGGTTGGGCGCTGCAGGACTGGCACCCCCTTGTTGGGGCTGAGGTGCCCTCTGGATCTGAAGGGGGAAAAGAACTAAGCAGCGACATCTCCCCCATACAGCCCAGCTGTAGCACCAGAGCGAGCTGCTGCTCTCAGCAAAGGGTGCCAATCTCTGGTACAGCCCCATCCCATTCCTTTCTGACACACGGGGATCAGCAGTGAAATGGTTAACGATGACGACACAGACATCGGCCTTATTAGGCTACAGAGTTGAGATGAATGTGGGGCTGTTCCCTGTCTCCGAGCCATCCTACCAAGCTGCCTTCAAACTCAGGCCAACTGCAGCAGTCCCACACTGCAGCAGTTCCACTCAGGTCCTCTTTTGGGAGTTTTCTTCTTCTCCCTGTGAAGGTCTAGAAGCCGATTTCTAATCAACTTTCCAAGTGCGAGCCAAAGCGCAGTTGAGGGTAAACAGAGTTCACTTATTTCTCCATTGGGGCCCATTAGGTTAGGTTAGCCACTTCTTTTTTACCGCTGCACCATGGAGAACTGGCTTGCTGAGCTGCTGGGAGCCAGTTCAGTGACAGCCCTGCTGCTGCCCCCTGTCTCCATGGCTGAGTCCCCCATATGCCTCCAGGAGGAGCCTTCCTGACCTTACACCCAGCTTGGAGGGAGCTCTCTCTGCCCACGCACCCCGAGAACAGTGAGAAAAGGCAGCCAGCAATGGCAGGTACAGATGTGAGGACTCATCAGCCTAGCAGGCTCTGGAATAGCCAGTGTCCAATTTGGGGAGGGGAGCTGAGACGACCAGCTGTGAGCAGGAAGGTGGAGCCACTTATGCCTCTCCATGGTGCCAGGCCTGTGCCCCAGACCCATCCTTTTCTCTTTGAGCCTGCAGGGTATAGGGGACAGTGGAGACCACATGACAGGGAGGAGGAGTGGCAGCACCCATGGATTCACTCTCCACTTGACACCTGTCACAGTTCAGGTCAACTGCACCCATATTCCCTGTCTATGGTCCAGCAAGGGCACCCACTCTTAGCTCTCCAGCTTCCCAGCTGTCACCTCTCTTGGGCAGAGACCTTCTCCCGGGGTATTTCCAGGCTGCACAGTTCCCTGCCTACACTGTGAATCCCCCAAAAGGCAGGTGCCTCAGTAGGACTGCTTTGCTTCTCATCAGAGAATGGAAACAGTGTAATTGCTCCAGTTAAGGTACCACTCAGCTCTTTCTTAGCAAGCACATTTATTCTTAATGTAAAAGCGTTACAGAGAAAACATATTAAAAACAATAAGAATGCACATATATGCTAATAAGTTTACCAGCGATCATCCCCAACTCCAACAACGGCTCTGGCAGCAGAATGGGAGGACCCAAGTAAGATGCTGGAAGTGGTGCAAAAACATTTTCAACCCACAAAAAGTGTCAGGTACCTTTTATATCTTGTTAATAAGTGTTGTCAAGAATTTGGCAAAACAATAGATCAGTATATTGCCAAACTGTGCAAAATAGCTGACTCACATGAGCGTCAAATTTTAAGAGAGTAACTAATTTGTGATAGATCAGTAATAAAGTGTGATGGTCTGTACCCTTATATTCACTCTTTTTTCAAGACTATGATACATGTTGCACGAAGTATGCCTTGTGAGTCATCATTTGAAAACCCATAATTTGCTGATCATGATTGTCCGGGTAAAATATATGTGGCAACATTATAAGTAAAGTTGTTAAATTCTAGTGTATAAGACATGTTCCAAGTCTGGGGAAACAGCTTCAAACCAGTCTGCTAGAGACAAAAGGCTAGCCAACACCTCAGCCAGTTGTCATTATAATCAAATGGTCTATCACTTCGTTAAGTGACCATTCTTTGGCAGGAAGAAGGGTGTGAGAGAGAAATTTTCATCTTAGCAGTAGCACAGCTGGAGGTTCCTGGGCAGACCTCCTGCCTCCTGAACCTCAGCTGGAGATCATTTTCAAAGAAGAAAATAACTAACTGTAAGTGAGAACAGAGGTGTAAACGTGCAGACTCACCCCTGTGGCACCTCCTACTGGGTATCCTTGGGAATTAGCTCTTTGACCCAGGAGCACCCTCTGCAGGCCAGTGATCTGCTTGCCATTGGCCCCCCATGTCTCTCCCAGGACCCTGGTGCCCTTATCTCAGGGTTCTGCCTCCTGCAGTACCCCACAGTCTGACTGGAGTTCCCCACCTCAGGGGAACCCCCACTCCCTATCCCCACATCACCTCAGTCATGGCTACTGCCAGTCTCTGTTTAGCCCCTGTGCCAACTGCAGTGTATCCGCCAATCATCACAGGTAACAAGGGGTTTGGACTGGCTGCCTTTACCCATCCTCCAGCTGCCCCTCTGAAAGCTCAATACCTAGGAGGCCTAGAACTAGGCCCTGCAGCCTGGGGAGTTACTAGCCTAGGGCTTCCCAGCTCCTAAAGCCTTTCCCCAGCCCTGCCTCCCTCTCTCTCTCTCTCTCCCTCTCCCTCTCCCTCTCCCCCTCTCCCTCTCCCTCTCCCTCTCTCCCTCAGTCCCGTGGGTGAGTTCCCCAGCCAGCCTATCAAGTCAGAGAGAGACTGCCTGGGCTCCTGGCTCACTGCCTCTTATAGGGGCCAGCTGGGCCTGATTGAGACATGGCCACAGCTGAGCCTGCTTTCCCCCAATCAGCCCAGGCTTCTTGCCCCAGCCTAACCACCCTGCTACAAGAGGACACAAATAACCTCTCCCTTCATCTCTACTCATGGCACGGACAACACTTGAAAGACAAAGGAAGCATCATTGTACTGGGGGAGATCCTGGCTGGAAGATTCAGACAGTAAGACTGTTAGAGCATGTGGTAGAGAGACTTTTGCTTTGAATTCACTTAGCTGGTTAAGCTAGGTATTGGTTACAACGAAATAAAAGGGAAAACACAAATTAATTCTGACTTTCATGTCTCATTACTTGTCATCACTTACTATCTATCTTTCTGTAGTTAATAAACTTGTTTCATTGTTTTATCTAAACCAGTGTGTTTGGATTGAAGTGTTTGGGAGCTTCATTTGGAATAACAAGATTTGTGCATATCATTTTCTATTAATAAAATGATGGACTTTTTCGGAGCTTGTATGGCCTGGGAGGGTGCTGGGCAGTCCAAGACGCACATTTCTGGGGACAAGTCTGGAACTGGGAATTCACTAGTGTCTCTCTGTAATGTAATTCATAGGTGGGTGGGTGGCTGCTGGCTATAGCATTTGTACAGCATAGCTGGGGGTGATTTACATACTGGAGGCTGGGTGTGAGCAGACCAGGAATGGTTGCTGTCACAGTGAAGCAGTGTAAAAGGCACCCCAGGCTGGAGAATTGAGGGGACACAGCTGTAACAACTGTCCAGATTGTGCCTTGGGTAATGTCACATAGGGATGAAAGACACAGCACCTTGAACGAGAAGGCTCAGAGCCCCACTAACTCTATTGTGAGCTATAGATGTGCAAAGCTAGTGAACAAACTCACATCCAAATGTAGAACATAAGTGGTGCAGACTCAGAGATAATTCACCGAAAGAATCAGAGGAAATTATAGAGTTCTTGGTCCTCCACAGTTACCCAAGTGGACTAGGTTGTGTTATAGCAGGGAGCTTAATAAATATAGAAGCTTCCTGGTGAAGGAGTTCTGTAGCTGCTCAAAGCATGATTCCTTGTGTTTATGCCCTCATATGACCAAGATTTTGCCCATATAAGACATTAATGTGATACAAAACAACAACACTGAATTGTAAAGTTCAGACTAACACCAGATGCAAAGACAAGGCAGCATCACACAAACAAGCAGGAAATTAAATGCAAAGTAGACGGCAGGGGATCTATGAATGTGCTACAAAGACTTCCTCAGCAATATGTATGACAGGAAAGCAAAATTGCAGCCAAGCAATTAATTCAAACAGAAATTATTTTGGAGAAGTTCTGTGGCCACTGACGCATTCCTAGAATACCGGACATTCTGGTACTTCTGGGAACAGCATTGGCCCACCCTTGCTGGCATAACTCTGCCTCGGTTTGCGTGACCTCACACGCATGGTGCATGCAAGGTCATGCCGCATGAAGGATGCTATGTTGAAGAGTGCACCACCCTGCCCCACTGGTGTGACCTCAAATGCACCATGCGTGCGAGGTCACACCAGCAGGAGCAGGGTGGTGTGCTCTTAAAAATGGTGTCCGCTGTCTGACACCGGACAAAAACATGTCCAGTTTTATCTTAGTGTCGGACCAGGGACAGCCCTTAGAAAAGCAGGATGGTCCGGCTTAAAACCGGATGAATGTCCTGCCTAGAGTAGCAAGTCTGACTAGATGATCACAGTGGTCCTTTGAAATCTATAAAAGTCAAATTAATTATATGACAACATGATCATAATACCACTGAGACAATGTAAATTACAACCAGAGCACCAAGGAAACATATCCAGGCTGAATTTCAGGGAACACAGAGGCCACTGTTTGTAGTTAAAACAAGTTAATTCATTAACCTAGTGACTCTGAGCCTGGGACAAATGATTCATACAATAGATACACAAGCAAAACAAAACATATCCAGAGCAGACACGCATGGTGGCATCCCTGCAGCAAAGCTGCTGAAAGATTACTGTAACGTTTTTGAAGGATGAGGATATCTTCCAGGCAGGTTATACCTGGAAACAGATAAAACAATTCAGCCAGTACAGCATCTGCCTCACCCAGGATCCTTTGTCAACAGAAAAAATAATGGGAACCATAAAGTAAATTGTAAAAGAAGACATCATTGCTAAAGTTACAGAGGCCTGGATCCACAAAGGAATGTCAGTGCCTAAGTCCCAATTTTATGCTCCACAAAACACTTGCTCAGCTGCCACCTAAACCTGCGAGCGCCTTAACTCGCTTGGTCATTTGATTTCTGCTGTAAAAGTTCCCAAGAAGATTAGGTTTCTGCCTGTGGGTAGGTGCACTCCCAAGCTGACCACTTATATGTCCCTGAACTCAGCAGGCTGGTTCGAGCAGCACCTCCAAGCTGTAATCCTCTTATGCCCTGGGCATCACACCTGAGCAGGCTGGGTTGAGCAGCACTTTCAATCTGCCACGCTTATATGTCCCAGGTTCAGCACGCCCCATCCCCACTTTCACATTACAATTGTTCTGAAAGTAACCCACTCGCTGTGCAAACCCCACAGGATTTTTGGGTGTTGCAGGGATCTTTTAGCTTAGGAACGAGGAACGTCGTTGCAGAGTGAATGAGGAAACCAAAACCATGAGTGGGAGAGAGAGAGAGGCAACAAGCTTAATCATTGTGACAGTTAGCAGCGACCCCCTAACAGCTAGTAGCCTTATAATAGCTGGCAACCCTTAAAAGAAATTGGACACCTCACGGACACAGTAGTCTGAACTTTTGAACTGTCTTTCCTTTTCAGTCTTGAGGCAGTTGAAGCTTGTCCTAAGCTGGTTTTTGTTGAGCAGGTTGCAGAAGTGCAGGGTTTGCTAACCACCAATCAAATGCTAACACAACTGAAGCCTGTGTGTGTGTGTATAAAAGATTCTCGGTTTTTGTATGGAGTAGAGTTTTTTGTACCAAGGTACAGAACTCCCCTTTCTTCTGCAGAATAAAGCAACCTTTCCTTATCCCTGTCTGGCTGTCATTGGCTCTCAGCTAGGCAGACCCAACATTTCGGTGACCATTTCTGGCACCCCAGATGGGACCCTCCTAGCTCAGATATCGGACTATAGACAGCTGCAGCGAACTAGGGGCTGCGGTGAAGTGAGTTTAGCCCCTCTTCCTCACTTCACTGCGGCCCCTGGGGTTCATGCTCCGATAAGGTGAGCCCTAACACGATAAGGAAATACTTCCTGGGTTCTGGTTATATTCTGGTTACCTGGTTACTGTATTTCTGTCTTATACCTTTGGGTGTTAGGTGTGTGGGTGGAACTGAGCTTCTTGTTCGTAATTCCTCAGGGTGGAAGCCATAGCGTGCGAGGAAGCCCTGAGGTCGTATTAAGATCCTTCTGTTCCGTCCCCTGTAGCAGTCAGTGTAAGCAGAGATTGTTGGCTTGGATTTTTTGGATTAGACCATTATTCCCTCCTTTCTGTTTAGTTCTCTATTTGAGTGCCAGAAAAGGGGATGGGTGGGTCTCAGCAGAAACCCTCTAAGGATACCCCTTTGAATTACGTGTTAAATAAATGGTCTTTATCTGGTGTTCAGAAAGGAATGTCAAAGAGGCGCATATTGCAGCTTTGTACCCAGCACTCCCACCCACCATCCCAAACACAAGAATCATGCGCTGCAGATGACTGTGGGGAGAACAGACGTTAACGACAGTGAGGAATGATGGCGACCAGGGGGTTCTTCTGTCTCCTATTCAAATGATTTTACCACTTATGTTTGTTCCTCCAAGGACCCCCAGGTCCGTCTAACTTTGGGAGGAACCATTTATTCTTGTCTTCTGGGTCTGCCCTCTCCACTGTTACTGTCAAGCTGAAGAAGGGAAGCCTCATGAATAAAAGTATTCCGGTAATGGGTATAGGCGGAAAGCCGTTTGACTGTTCTGTGTTGCAGAAGGCGACTGTGGAAATCTCTGGTATCTCCACCTCTCATGCCTTTTTGCTAGCTCCGGATTCCCCAGTTAACTTCTTGGGCAAAGACCTGTTGTGTAAATTGCATGCTCAAATCTTTTTTTTCAGATGACAGGATCGTCCTCCGGTTACCTCAAAACCAACTTCCCCAGCTATGTGCTGTTTTGACCCAGGCTTCAGAGGACTCGATCCTGCCTGCAGACCCAATTCTACCCGAGCGACTCAGACAGGGGGTAAAAGCCTCCCTATGGGGCACTTTAAAAACAGACTTGGGCACTCTCCGGACAGAACCAGTGCATATAACCTTGAAGCCAGGCATTGTAATTCCTCAAATTCGTCAGTATCCCATCCCCTAAGAAGCTCTGCTAGGCCTCTGGAACCTTATCACCACATTTCTGCGGTTGGGAGTGCTAGTTCACTCCAAGTCTCCTTTCAACACCCCCATTCTGCCAGTCAAAAAACCTGACATGAATCCAGAGGAAAAACCGGTATACTGATTTGTCCAGGACTTGCGTGAGTGAATAAAGTCGTTCAGGCTAGACACAACGTGGTACCTAATCCTCACACTATCCTGACTGCCATTCCAGCAGGTACTGCTTGCTATTCAGTAATAGACTTGTGTAATGTCTTTTTAAGTATTCCCCTAGATCAAGACAGCGGGGATATCTTGGCATTTACATGGACAGATGCAGAGACCGGGAGGGCAAAACAGCTGACCTGGACTCGGCTACCACAAGGATATGTTGAATCACCAACCATTTTCTCCTCTATCCTGACATGTGATTTAGCTGATATTAAGCTACCTGGTGGGTCCACTTATCTCTTGTATGTGGATGACATCCTGGTTTGTTCTCCTGATCAGTTAACATGCAAAACAGACACTATTTACTTGCTAAATTGCTTGGCAAATAAGGAACCTAAAGTGTCCGCTTCTAAGCTTCAGTTTGCCAAGGACCAGGTAACCTACCTCGGTCATATACTGACCCCGGGAAATCGAGCTCTATCTAGTGCCCATATCCAGTCAATTCTTAACATCCCACAGCCAAAAACTAAACGTGAAATGCGGAGATTTCTAGGCCTTGCAGGATTTTGCTGTTCTTGGATTCCAGGTTTTGAAAAAATGTCTAAGCCCCTTTATGAGCAGATAACCCATGATGCCGAGGAGCCCCTGCACTGGAATTCTGGGGCTCTCAAAGCCTTTCAGGAGGTTAAAACAGCCTTGGCCTCAGCCACAGCCCTTGGGCTCCCCGATTATCGGAAGCCCTTCGTTCTCTATGTGCATGAGCGACTGGGGTGACTTCAGGTGTCCTGACCCAGACTTTTGGGCCAAGGAATGACCTGTGGCCTACTATACCCAAAAATTGGATCCAGTGGCACAAGGCTTTCCTGGTTGCCTTTGGGCGGTGGTTGCTGCTGGCCTTCTGGTACCCCAAGCAGAAAAGGTTACTTTAGGCCATCCGATGGTCCTACGGACCCCACATGCGGTCCAACTACTGCTAGTCCAAAAGGGCACTCAGAATTTAACCTCTCAGAGACTAATCCATTTAAAAGTTTCTTTATTGTGCAGAACCAATTTGAAGATTGAGCAATGTCATACCTTGAACCCTGCAACCCTTTTACCTTTTCCAGACAACAATCATAAGCCTTCACATGATTGTCTTCAAGTAGTGCATTATCAGGAAAAACCTCGACCAGATCTTTCAGATGTGCCCATTCCAAATGCTGACCTGCAACTGTATACAAATGGCTCGGCACGGGTCGTGGAGGGCCAACGAATATCTGGATTTGCAGTATCTACCCAGTTTGAGGTATTACAGTCTGCACCCCTGGAACCCTCCACCTCAGCCCAGGCAGCAGAATTGGTAGCCCTCACCCAAGCATGTGAGTTGGCAGAAGGTCAGTCTGTAAACCTCTATACTGATTCCAAACATGCTTTTGGTATTTGCCATGCCACGGGCCAACTCTGGGCAGAGCAGGGTTTTATTACCTCCGGTGGCACTAAAGTAGCACATGGGCCCTTAATTCTGGAACTATTAAAGGCCGTGCACCTGCCATCCGAGATTGCCATTATTCATGTTCCACCAGAAGGGAAATGATCCCACTGTCCGTGGGAACCGATTGGCTAATGCAGCATCAAAAGCGGCCTCCCTACAACCTTATATTACCCACCAAATGGTGCTCGCACCCTCTCCCCCATCAACACCGGTCCCATTTGTCCCTGAACCATCAGAGGTTAGTTGCTGGGAGGACGTAGGGGCCACTAAGACACCAAGGGGGGAGTGGCAGCTACCTGATGGGAGAAAAGCCTTGCCCTGGGCTGCTCTGCGGCCTGCCCTATTTAAGCTACACCAAGAAACGCATGGCGGAGCAAAGGCCATGGCAGCTATTGTAAACAGACTTTGGTATGCCCCTGGGGTATTCCAGGAAGCTAAAGAAGTCCTTTCCACCTGTGACATTTGTGCAAAATTCAATCCAAGGAGGGAACCAAAAGGCCCCCCTGGAGCAAGGTTATGGGCATATATACCCTTTGAACAGCTCCAAATCGACTACTCAGAGATGCCCAAGTGCCAAGGCTACAAGTATCTTCTTGTAATTGTATGCCAACTGACTGGCTGGACCGAAGCATTTCCGACTGATGAGCAGCTGCCTTGGAAGTGGGGAAAACCTTATTGAACCATGTTATTCCCAGGTTTGGTCCTCTTAGGTCTATTGAGTCTAATCAAGGGACTCATTTCACTGCCCAGGTTATTCAATACATTGCAAAGGCCCTAGGTATGACCTGGCTTCTACATACTCCTTAAAGACCACCATCTTCTGGGCAAATAAAAAAAATAAACTTTACAGCTTAAGCTCTCCAAAATATGTGCACAAACTGGGTTAAAATGGCTTCAGGCTCTGCCTTTGGCCCTCTTGGCAGTTCAAACTGCCCCAAGGGGTCGGCTTGGTCTTTCACCTTTTAAACTTTTATTCAGCAGGCCATACACCGGATTTGCTGACCCAGGACCTGTAACTAAGTTAGCCACTTGGGGGGAAGAGGAGTTAACCAGCTATGTTGTTTCCCTCCAAAATACTCTCATGTCTCTTCACAGGTATGCAGCCCAATTTCAGTCCTTACCTGCTAATATACCTGTTCACCGGATCCAGCCAGGGCATTGGGCCTATGTAAAAGAGTGGAAAATCGAGCCTCTCCAACCCCAGTGGCCTGGCCCTTTTCAAGTCCTTCTTACCTCCAACACTGCAATTCGAGTAAGGGAACGAGATACCTGGATCCACCACACCCGAATCAAGCTAGCCCCTAGGCCGGGTCCAAAAGCAAACGACATCGGATTTCAAGGGAGCACCATCAGCTCTTCCCCCCCACCGCGACCCGGAACAGCCAGAAGCAGACGATACCTGGAAAACTGAACCTCTCGAAGGACTAAAGCTTTTGTTCCGATGAACAAAATCCTGAGACTTTGTGACTATGGGTTCTCAGACGGTGCTGCGATGGCTATTATTTCTGAGCCTGCCCCTTGTACAAGCTAACCCGCACCCAGCAGCTAAACCTCTTCAGCGACTGGCCACGTTGGGACACTTGTCTGACTGTTGGTTGTGTCATTGAACTTGTTCTGAGGAAAAAATAGGACTGTGGGCTGTACCTTTAAACCTCTCTGAAACTCTCTCTCTACAAGTGGGGCGAAAAGCTAAATGGTAGTAAAAAAAAAAATATTAGTCCAATAAGTATGGAAAAACGTCTGAGGTTTGGCATCATACTTGTGAGGCCCAAGGGGTCCCTCTTTTCAATATCCTTGGGTTTGAGTATAAGTTGGCCCTATGTTTTAAGGCTGTTGATGGGACCGGGAAGGAATTGGGTTACATTCCCTTAGAAGCCTGCAATCAAATCCTTAAGTTTAGTGTTAAAAATCAAACCTTTTACCCCTTAAAAATTGGTGTAGACACCCAGAAACCTCCCTGCCAGTTTCAAAAGCCCTATATTGCAAAATTAACAGGCGAACGTTATCAAGGGAAGTGGTTTCCTTCATTTCTTCCCTTGGGTCCCATAAATGAGACCCATGCATTTTATATGAATGTCTCCTCTGGCATTTTATCACCTCACTCATCCCTTGTAAAAATCCCTGAATGCCAGGGGACGCTAGTAAGCTTTACATCACACTTGTTTGCTGTTACATACTGTGGGAGTATCTTAAACAACACCCACGCCATGGGACATTTGAATGCATCCCATTGGCAGTGCCGGGGCAGGGTATTTGACAACTCCAGACATCACGATGTTAGGGTAGCTTGGCGCCACCAAGTAGCAGGAAGCTCCTTCACCCTTTATTTACATAGCCTTGGTCTGTATTTTATTTGTGGCCATAATGCTTATAAAGCTCTCCCGCCAGGTTGGCATGGCTGGTGTGGTCAAAGTATTACCAGACGTTCAAGTAAACACCACACTGGATTCACGCCAAATCCTCAACCTGGGGACTTATTCTCACAAGCTCTTTATACCCTTGAAAGGGGATGGGTTAAACGTGCCGACAAACCCCTAGTAATCAGGCAAACGGGATTTCATTCCTTTATACGTGAACTAATTCCTGGACTGGGAGTGGCAAAGCTAAAAAGGGCAGTGATAAACATTTCTGCAGAACTTGTAAAAGCAGTTAATGCTTCCTTGGACACGTTCCAAAAGGTACAACAAGAAATTAATACCATAGCAAAAGTAACACTGCAAAATAGGCGTGTGCTAGATGCCATGAATGCTGAAGTGGGGTGGGGGGGCTGTGCTCAGCTTAAAAAAAAATGCTGTTTTTATATTAATCACTCTGGTTTAATTAAAAAAAATTTGCAGGCCATCAAGGATGTAGTTGTTGTTTTCCACACTGTATCTCTTAATCAGACCCTTAATTCTGAAGACCTCCTCCCAAACCTTGGGTCATGGTTTACTGGCCTTTTCCGTAAAATTAACAAGTAAATTATTTTCTTTCTTTTCTTTCTATGTATTGTTTAGGTAATGTTGCAATGTGCAAAATGTTTATGTAGTGCTGTTACTAAGAGCTCTACTGTCCGTAAAAAAACACAATATCTCTCCCTCCAGCTTGATCGCAAATTGCGTAACGGGCCTGACAATTTGGATTGTCAGGCCCAAAGGGGGGACTGTGACAGTTAGCAGCGACCCCCTAATAGCTCGTAGCCTTATAATAGCTAGCAATCCTTAAAAGAAATTGGACACCTCATGGACACAGTAGTCTGAACTTTTGAACTGTCTTTCCTTATCAGTCTTAAGGCAGTTAAAGCCGGTCCTAAACTGGTTTTTGCTAAGCAAATTGCAGAAGTGCAAGGTTTGCTAACCACCAATCAAATGCTAACATAACCGAAGCCTGTGTGTGAGTGTGTATAAAAGATTCTCGGTTTTTGTATGGAGTAGAGTTTTTTGTACCAAGGTACAGAACTCCCCTTTCTTCTGCAGAATAAAGCAACCTTTTCCTTATCCCTGTCTGGCTGTCATTGGCTATCAGTTAGGCGGACCCGACATTTCGGTAACATCATGAAAGTTATTTATTGCCAGGTAATAACCATAGGGAAGCCAAACAAACAAAACAGTTATAATATTAAATCTAAGTTAAATTTCATTATAACAGTCAGGTTTTCAAAACTACAACTGTATTCTCATCACTCCGTGAAGCTTGAATCAATCGGGGGTGCTAGGTGGTGGTGGTAGCTGAAGGTCCGGAGTGCTGGAGACAGGCAGAGCCCCCAGCACGATCAGTCAGGAGAAGATGAAGTCCCAGTGGAACTGATGCAGATTTTGGATCCAGGCCGGGCCAGCTCCAGGCACCAGCCAAGCAAGCTGGTGCTTGGGGCAGCAGATTCCAAGGGGCGGCATTCTGCCCAATCCTTTCTTTTTTTTGCGCTTCGCCGCTTCTGCCGCCCCTGCAGGTTTTTTTCTTTTTGGTTTGCTGCTCCTGCCACCATGTAGGGTGTGGTGGCGCAGAGGATGGGAGCTGCAGGGAGCAGTGCCAGGTCTGCAGTAAGCCCAGCATGGCAGCCCGCGTCCTTCCCTGCCTGCCTGCTGGAGCGGCACGGAGCGCTCCCGGCAGGCAGTGTGGCGGAAGTGGTCGCATGGCGAGCGCCTCCCTTCAGGAAGCCCTGGCTGCTCCCTTCTCTCCCCCCCCCACCCCCCCGCTCGCTGGGGTGTGCACTCCACTGCCCGGGGTCTACAGGGCTGGGAGTCCCTCTGCACCCATGCTGTTGCCACCCCGCAGATCTTTTTTTCTCTTTTTGGTTTTTTGTTTTTAGTTCCCTTCGCCACTCCGGCCAGGCGGTTTGTTTCCCACCCCTCCCCCTTCGCTGTTCCAGCCGGCAAGTTTGTTTTGCACCCCCACTCTCCCTTCGCTGCT
This sequence comes from Chelonoidis abingdonii, assembly GCF_003597395.2. Classification (NCBI taxonomy): domain Eukaryota; kingdom Metazoa; phylum Chordata; order Testudines; family Testudinidae; genus Chelonoidis; species Chelonoidis abingdonii. The sequence goes on along the minus strand of NC_133775.1, from coordinate 75,684,624 downwards.
CCATCTGGAAGGTTTGTTTCGCGCCCCCCCGCCCCTCGCTGCTCCGGCCAGCAGGTTTGTTTCACACACCCCTTCCTTCATTGCTCTGACTGGCCGGCAGTTTTCCTGCCCTCCCCATCCCCCCCGCTTTGCTGCTCCGTCCAGCCGGTTGGTTCCCGCCGACTTCGCTGCTCCGGCCGAGTGACAGGTTTGTTCCCTGACCCCCTTGTTGCTCCAGCTGGCTGGCAGGTTGGTTTCCCACCCCCCCATTCCCCTTTGCTGTTCAGGCTGGCTGGCAGGTTTGTTCCCCCCCTCCCGCCTTTGCTGCTTCAGCCCCCACGCAGGTTTTTTTTTTTTTTTTTTACTTGGGGCAGCAAAAAAGCCAGAGCCGGCCCTGGATCCAGGCATCAGAGCACTTATTTAAGCCTGGGTAGGGGTTTTTGTACAGAAACAATAGTTCAAGAGAGAAGACTAGATTTGTTTATGTGTAAACTGATGATTCAAGGGAGTATTCCAAAGTTATTTTGTTCAGATTAGACAATGGGAGCTGATGATTCCTGGCTATGGGCAATGTTCCTTCCAGGGAGTTCACAATGCAGTTAGGGAGCATCACTATTTTGAATACCAGTAAAGGATTTATTACTAGAATTGGTCTGATAACTGCTGAGCTGGGTGTGTGCAGGCATGGGTTCATTAACACGTGGAGCAGAGATTCCCCCATGATGCAGTGCTTCTCTGCTTTTCTGGTCCCAGAGTTCCGTGCATTCTTGCTTTGGAATCTCTGTTCTCCATTCTGTATGCTAATTGAGATGTCTCCTTGTCCCATCTTCCATGCAAATGAAGCTAGGGGAGTTTCCTTAATCCTGTCACCCTTATGTCAGGGGTGTAGGTGTGTCTCCTACTGCCTTTTCATTGCTTTTTGTAAGTCTTTCTTCTGATCAGTTTTGGTTCAAGGAGAGGCTGGGCAGTGGAGGGAAGGTCTTTCGTGTATCAGACAGGCTGGGTACTGTGCCCTGGTTCCCCAAGAACACAGAGCTGACAGGTAACACGGTGGAACCCGTGGTCAGGGCTGGCCCTAGACCAAATTGCACCCCAGGCAAGGAGCATCTTCAGCACCCCTCTTCATATTCGTTAAACTTTTGAATACCTTCTTTTTTATTCCATTTGAAGATCATTTCACGACTTTGATGCACGATTTGCATACATGATTTATCCCTGTCTCATAAGATGATAAATTTGCACATTAGGAGCTGTAAATCTGTATTTATTCATGCCATATATAAGCAAATAAAAAACAATTTGTTTTCTCTATGCTTAAGAAAACTTTTTAATTTTAAGAATAACTGAAATATACTAACATGAAGAAATTGAACTGTGCACCACCATGAGGTGGAGCAGTATTAAATAGTGTTACAGTAGGTGATAGCCTTTGATTGTTAGCCACAGTCCTTTCGTTCATAAGGCTTTTCTTGCCTTTGTCTCCACGAATTGAAGCACAGCATCAGAGAGATCCAGAGACTGGCCAATGGCATTTTCAAGGATAAAATAGCAAGCAATGTCAGTCTCTCATCCGCCATCGCCAATCCAAGATATGTTTTAATGAGCCTGAGCTTTGAAAAGCTGCCCTCACAAGTCACGACTGTGACCAGCAGTCTGAGCAGAATCCTCAAAGCTATCCTCACATGGGGAAAAGTGTCCTTCAGCTCTGCATCATGAATGAATTGGAGAACTTGGAGTGGAGAGTGTTTCTCGTATGGCAAAATGTGCAGGGCCACCCAGAGGGGGGGCAAGTGGGGCAATTTTGCCCAGGCCCTGGGCCCTGCAGGGGCCCTTACGAGAATGCTCTGGCCCTACGTTCCCCCATCCCCTGGTGCCTCAGCACGTCGTGTCCAGGAGTGGCCCTGGACAGAGCTAAAGTGGCATGGCTTGGGCGGGGCCTGAGCTCCTCCCCGCTCAGAGCCGCAAGGTAAGGGGGCAGGGCTGCGAACTCAGGCCTCACTGGTGCCAGGATGCTGCAGGGTTGTCCAGGGCCACTCCTGGATGTGGTATGCTGAGCCCCTGGGAGACAGGGGAGGCAGGGGTAAGCAGCATGGCAGGGGGCTGGGGCTGGGGGAGTTGGATAAGGGGCAGAGAGTCCCAGGGACAGTGAGGGGGCAGAGGTTCTGGGGTGGGGTCCTGGGGTGGTAGTGGAGGGTCTCTGGGGGACGGTGAGGGAGCAAGGAGCAGGATGGGTTACGGATTCTGAGGGGGGCGGGCAGTCGGGGGGCAGGAAGTGGGTAGGGGTTGGATGGGAGCAGGGCCAGGCTGTTTGGGAGGCACAGTCTTCCCTACTCTAAAGCTCATTCAGCAGTTTGAGTAATGAGCCTGAGCTATGAAAAGGCTGCCCTCACAAGTCACGATGTGACCAGGCAGTCTGAGCAGAATCTCAAGGCTATCTCACATGGGGAAAAGATGTCCTTATCAGCTCTGCATCAGAATGAAATGGAGAACTTGGAAGTGGAGTAGTGTTAATCTCGTATGGCAAATGTGCAGGGCCACCCAGAGGCGAGGGCAAGATGGGCAATTTTGCCCAAGAGCCTCTGGGCCTGCAGAGCGGCACTATGAGATGCTTGGACTAACGTTACAACCATACACCTGGTGCCGTATATCAGCACGTCGTGTCCAGAGAGGGGCCCTGACAGCATAGCTAAAGTGGCATAGGCTTGGGAACAGGGGGCCTGAGCTCCCCTCACGCTAGACCGCAAGGTTAGGGGCGCAGGAGCATGGCGAACTGCAGGCCTCACTGGTGCCAGGCATGAAAATACGAGCAGGGTTGTCCAGTGGCCCTCCTGGATGTGGTTAAGCTGAGCCCCTGGGAGACACGGGAGGGCCAGGGCGTAAAGCAAGCATGGCCATAGGGGAGACTGGGGCTGGGGAGTTGAGATAAGGGGAGAAGTCCAGGGACAGTGAGGGGCGCAGGAGGTTCTGGGGGAGGGTACAGAGGACAAGGGAACAAGGGGGGTTGGGGGGTTATCCTCAGGGATATGCTTATGGGTCTTGGAGGGGGGTGAGGGACACAGGTGGCAAGATGAGGTTGGGGATTCTGAGGAGGGGCAGTCAGGGGAGAGAAAGTGGATGGGGTCAGATAGGGGTAGGGCCATGGACTCTGATAATCTAGAGGGAGGCACACAATGACCTAGACACCTACCTAAAGCAGTCATCATCGCAGCTGACGGCTTAGACAGACACAGTATATTAATAACACAAAGAGCCAGCTGTTATCTTTCTCCATAGGGTAGAGAGGGATCAACATTGAGACGAAGCCAAATATCCTACACAACACAAAACAACACCTAGGAATTACACACACCAAAAGGCTCCAGAGGGCGCATTCCAAGATCGAGTCTACTACCAAGACTGATTATCAACGTAAAAACTGCGTGACAGAAAACCCATAAAAAATCACGCCAAACCTCCTAGACAGTGATCGCACACACAAAAAGTCATCCCACTACATAATAAGAATAACCTACTTTTTACTATATTTAAGACTATATTACCGCTAATGCTGAATGGCAAAGACACGGCACTGTGAGGTAGGATGGCATGAGAGCTCAAAAGCGACAACACCAAAGATAATCATCAACGACCAAAACTCACTAACCACACAAAACCTAACCACCCAACGAGGGGTCTCACCAACTAACCCCCAGTTTGAGATCCCTCGGGTTAATTCATTTTTAGCATTCCTGTGTCCCATTCACATGCATGTGCTATTGAGCATTTCAGTTTACAACATAGGCTCATCCCAGATTTCGAAACAGCTCAAATGCTCAGTTCGGGCATATGTACATAAGTATTACTCAAATGACAAACCACATATAACCGTCTCAGCCTTGTGAGAACCCCATGGAGCCAATCTCTAGGAAACAGAATAATTCATGGAGATTAAGATCCATTAATGGCTATTGTCGGTGGTAGGATGGTGGCTAGCTCTGTTGTCAGAGGGTGGAGATGATGGCAGGAGAGAGATCACCTATGAACATTACTGTTAGATTCACTCCCTCTGGGGCATTTGGCATTGGCCCACTGTTGGTGGACAGGATACTGGGCTTGGGATGGACTATTCTTATGTTCTTAAGCGTTCTAAGCTAAAATGAGACCAAAGTTATGGAGACAGCTGATGAGCAAGGAAGCCAGCAGTTGTTAATCTAGAAAGCCTGAGAATATCTCTGACTGCGATCGGGCTCTAGGGCATTTGGTCACAAGTTGAAGGTGTTTCAAAAGTTTTTTGGATTTTTTTTTTAAGCAGAATTTTTTTATTGTTTCTTTAAACAAACACAGCAAGCAGCAAATATTTGGCCACACACTTCTGAAACCCCAAACCATGTTCAGGTTTTGGCAGCCTAATTTCAGCTTTTCAATTAAAAAAACTACAACAAATTTTGAAGGAAAGCAGACATTGTGATTTTTTTTTGTGTGCTTTTTAAAAACCCCTAGTTTTCGATCCAAAAAAAGTTTTGATGGAAATTATTTGTCCAACCTTTTAACGAGCTTTAGTGCCTTTTAGCACTAGCTGATGCTGAGAACAAGTGATAACTTGTAAAGGTGACTTGAAAAGAAGTTTTCTCAAAACTGGGTTTGTGCCGAGATGGGGAAGGTTTTAAAATGTTTATTTTTCCCAGGGCTGCCTGTGGGGGCAAGGGGGGCAATTTGACTCGGGCCCCACAAGGGCCCCCACGAGAATATAGTAATCTATAGTACTGCAACTTTTTTTTATGGAAGGAGCCCCTGAAATTGCTTTGCCCTAGGACCCCTGCATCCTCTGAGCAGCCCTGAAAATGTGATGGATGTTGTCCAAATCAACACAGAGGTCAGTGTCACTGAGGTCTGAACATTCCCCATGTGTCAGCATCTGGTGAAGATCCATACAATTGTTCAAGAGTGTTTCTCTGTCTGCTGGCAACTTACTAAGATAATAGAAACGCTCCTCCCACCTCCTCGCCTCCGGTCTTTTCTTGGTGCTTCATTTATCTAAATCTTTCTTCAAGCAGTATCAACGAGCAAGCAACTCCATCTTGAATTTTAATTCCCAACTTCCCATCACCTCGTTTCTGCCCTCAAACCAAACTGTCTCTTCTTCTTATGAATATGAGTTTCCTTGAAGACAGGGTCAACTCCTATGGAATATCTGAAACTTTTTACTTCAGACATTCTATTTTCCCTTTTGTCGTTAACAACAAAAACAGCACCCCAAGTCCAGTACCCCCTAAGCCCAGCACCTCAGAGTCACCTGCCTCTGCCTCTAAATCCGTCCCTCACTGTGGCAGATGCTGACCACCACCTCATCTGTCTGCAAGAATAAAAACAAGAGGAGACTACAGGTGACTGAAGTGCCATGCATGGGACACTTGCTGACCTCGCCAGGGCTACGACCTAATAACCCAATTCAGCAGATGCCCTCACCTAAAGATATTAAATCAGTCCAGAGACTATTAGGATTTCTCAACTGGCTAACAAAATTTTTTCCAAGCCTCTCAGATGTGTGCAACCCCCTGAGGCAACTTCTGGACAAAGCTGCAGCGTGAAGATGGTTATGCATGATCCAGTGGCTGGTGTCCAGTTATCCGAACCTGACATTCTATAATGCGAGCAAAGAGGCACCCTTACAATGTGATGCCAGTGAGATGGGCTTCGGGTATCACTCCTGTACCAGGCATAGCCAATAGGATTTGCATCAAGGTCACCATCACCAATGGAACAAAGATACACCCAAGCAGAAAAGGAATGCCTTGCACTAGAGTTCGTGTGGGAAGAGTTCAACCACTATGGCCAAGTATGGGAAACCATCTGCATAGAACGTGCCTGTAAACCACTAGAGAGCATTTTTAAAAAGCCACTACTAGCGCATGCTTTCAAATAGCAATGCTACAACTTAGATGTACAATACAAGACAGAGACTGGGGTGGATACAGTTAACTTCTTACCCACAGCAGCCTGGCCACAGGAAAATATTGCAACTGAACAAGAATAGGAGACTCTCGCCCTGATAGAAAAGATCAACCAAGCCAGTTATGTGCTAGTTTCAATGCAGATTCTAGAACAGTGGTCCCCAAACTTTTTACCTCGTGCCCCCACTTACACCTGTCTGTGCCACCCACTCCCAGAACCAGGGCTGGGAGTGGGGCTGCAGCTCCTGGAGCGAGGGCCGCAGACTGAGGAAAGGGGTCTGAGGCTGGGGCCACAGCTGGGGTCGGGCACAGAGCCCCAGGCATGAGGCCAGCAGCCAGGACCCCAGCACAGGGCCAGGAGCAGAGCTACAGGCACGGGGTCAGCAGCTGGAACCCTGGGCTTGGGGCTGGGAGTGGAGCCCTGGGTGTGGGACTGGCAGCCAAGATTCTGAGCACGGGGCCGGGAGTGGAGCCCCAGTCACGGGCCAGGAGAGGAGCTTCAGGTGTGGGGCTGGGAGCCAGGCCCCCATGTATGGGGCCAGAAGTGGAGCCCTGGGCACGGTGCTGCAGACGGGGCCAAGAGCAGAACTGGGTGGCGCTCCCTCCCCATCCCCCCAGCTGTGTCCCCTGCAGGGTCGACTTTAGCAAGTGTGGAGCCCAATTTGTGGTGCTTGTACTCACCAGGCAGCACTCCGAGTCTTCCGCGGCACTTCGGATAGCTGTGCTCCGGCTGATGTAGCCAGGCCGCGGGGCTTGCCATGCTCTGGCCAGGGCTGTGGGGCCGTGGGGCTTTCAGCACTCTGCCTGGGGAGTGGGGACATAGGTTTGCGACGCTCTGGCTGTGCGCGGGGCCCTCTTAGATGTGGGGTCTGATTTGGGGGAATCGGGGGAATTGGCCTAAAGCCGGCCCTGGCCCCCTGAACATTCCTTGGTGCCCTGCTAGGGGTGTTGCCCATAGACTGGGGACCTCTAGTCTAGAAAGAATATGAGAATGAAACAAGACAAAGATTTTCAAGCATTCACATCCTTCATTTCTGTCAGGATGGCCTGACAGCAGGGGAGAGGTCTCACCTGCCTTTCAGGAATAGTGAAACTATTGAGACAAGCTGAATATACAAGGTAGCATTATACGTACAGACAGACAAACCAGAATAGCCAGATCACTGAGGACTGAAACTCTTTCAGGAACACATCGGAGCTATTCCAGAAGAGAAGCCTGTCTTCGGTAGCCAGAAATGCTGTATACTGGGCAGATGTGCAAGGATCTCTGAGACCTGGCGAGCAGCTGGGATACACCTGGGGAAGACCATGCAGCAGAGAGGCAGTGAAAATCCACAGCCTCCCCAACGTATCTTGAACCAACGTAGGAATGGACCTTTTAACCACAAATGACCTCATTGCTGTAGACCACTATTCAGGCTCCTGGGAAGTAGAAAACCTGTCAGACACTCCCGCAGCGACCATGACAGCCTGAGCAAGGTGCAGTATCCCAAACAGTGTTGTTTCAGACAATGGGACTCCAGTTCACTTGCAATGAGCAATTTACCTGGGACTGGGAATTCAGTCAAATCACATCACCACTTTACCACAACCAGTCAAAGGCAATGCGGAATTTGGCAGTTAAAATTATTTAGAGCTATTAAAGAAAACTGAAAACAGCAAGGAAAATATATGGCAAGCCATTCCTCAGTGGAGAAACATGCCCACAGAAGGCCTTACTAGCTGCCTGGTGCAACACTTGCTATCGAGATGAACACGTACCTTGGTGCCTATAACGCTAGCATTATTGCAGCCAGCAGAGGTGAAAGGAGTGACAGACAAAAAGGAAGAGAGATGGGAAAAAGCCAAAGCCTGCTGTGACTGACAAGCTAAAGACCTCCCATAACTACCACCAGGAGACCCTGTTGAGATCAAACTACTTCCTCAGGACAAATCCTGCACTTGGAAGCAAGCCACGTGTGTCGAACAGTTAAATAATAAAGCAGCAGATGAGCAGTTATTTCACCGAAACGTTAAATAGTTTCCCACTAGGTACTGAAGAGAAGAATGTGGACATGAATGAAATACGCACTATGCGGAGACTCGATCAGCAGGACAGGGAAGGAACACAGATGGATGTGTGACTGATAGATATCAGAACAGACTCTCAAAACACAACTGAACCAGCACATATGCCAATGTCAAACCGTGCGCAAGGTATACACCCAACAATACTAAGGCATGAAAGAACGACCTTCCCAAACCCAGGGGAAAATACCTTAGTTGCCAAGCAAGTTAAGAGTTAGTTTATGTAAAAACAAACAACGAGCTGACATTAGATCTATGATAATACATATGTTATGGGCATATGATAGAATGTTAAACACGTAGCAGCTTATGGAAACCATGGTTAATTTTACTATCTCAGATAAATGTGACTGATGGGATGTTACTATCAATAGCTTCCCGATAGGGGGCACTTTAGCATGATTATATCTAGGAATGGAGAGAACTCGACTTTCAAGTCATGATTGACGAGAGAGAACCGTACATGGGAAGGAAAGAAGGAAGCCTGAATGTTGCACTGTCTGCAGGGCCGTCCTTCGGATTTATGGGGCCCTACGCAGTATTATTAAACTGGTGCCCCATGCCCAACGCCAGCCAGGGCTCACAGCCTGGGGTGGGGAGGGATGTGGCAGCAAAGGATACCGAGCTGCCTGGCTCACCTCATGGCGGCAGAGAGTTACAGTTCCCTGCAGAGACCCCCTCTCCTTCATGCAGAATGTGTGGCGCTGGGACATTTGCCTCTGTGAATAAGGTCCCTGCCTAAGGACACTGCAGTGCGTGCGGGAGCTGACCCACTCTTACCTGCTCTCATGGGCGCTGGTTGAAGCTGCTGCTTGAGAAGGCTAGCTCCCTAGCCCACCTCTTCTGCATATGGCCCCAGCCACACTTCACCCTGCTCTGTCCCAGGCCCCGCCCCACTCTGCCTAGGCCCCACCCTCTTCCCACTGTCTCCTGCCTCTCTTCCCTCCCACTCCCTGCTAACCCCCTTCCAGCCAAATCCCTGAACCCAAATGAAGCAAATGACATTTAAAAAAAAACAAAATGGAGCATGTTTTCCACTGCATGCCAGATGGTGAAGACTGGACATGCAGAAGGTACCTAATGAAAAGCACTAAATTTGGGAATAAAAAATGTCAGTCACAGGTTTTTTGATATACCCTGAAGTTTGTCAAATATTTATTTGCAAAAACTTTGTAGTAAGGGCAAGTCAGCTGTCCTGCTGAATACAACATTAAATATGGAAAACATGATGCAGCTCTTCTGTTTTACATTTTCTTAATCAGTACTTCTAAGATGATTTTATATTTTAAATGTACTCTTGAGCCTTCATAAAGTAATCATTCCAGCTCACTACATATTTAACTCACTGAAACAAAGACATTATTTTAATCAGTCACAAAGGTTTAGTGTGTTCATAACAATGTTCATTGCTTTCAGAAAAAGGGAAAACTAATTTACTTTGTGTGATCTCCATAAAAACAGTCATGTTTATGAAATTTGACCAACTTTAAAAAATATGTTTCCAAGATTTTAGGCATAACAAAGGATTTTATATTTTTCTAAGGTACAGATTTTGCTGGAGGGTTCTCTTAAAACTAATTAATCAAATAGTCAGAAGTAAAGAAAGGGAAACTCGTTTGTCCAGCTATCTGGAAGGAAAGAGGTGTTGTCCCTTTAAGGGCTCTTGTCAACAGGGGCGTGAAGAGAGAAAGGGATGGACAGAAAGGACAGGAAGACTTTGGAAGCATGTTTTTTGTACTATAGCAATTAAAGTTAAAATATGTATTTTAGATAAGGGTGGTCTTTTGAAGGATTTATTTAAAAAACTATATGTCCGAAGATCCAAGCATTTAAGGCTAAAGATGAATACCCAAATTTTGCATCTAAAAATCTATGCAAGGATTTTTTAGAGATGTGATTTTATAATTTTCACCAACTCACTAATGAAATATTTTTAAAGAAAATTTTAAACGAAGGTCCTGCAGACTAACATGTTCTGAGTAAATATTACAGTAATGCCCAACTGTTTGTCAGTAAATTCAGAAACTCGAATGGCTCTTTAACAATTTCAATGTTGTGCTAATATGTCTGGCAGGCTTTTTCACTTTTAAGTACTAGATCCCCTCAGGAGGAAGACTCACCAGGCTGCAGCAGCCAGCTGTGGTGGGAGCCTGTAGGAAGGGTCAGAACAGGGATAGGAAAAGGTGGAAGGGTGGATACTAAGACCCAGCGGTGCCCCAAATTTTCGGGAGCCCTACACAGTCGTGTATGCTGCATATGCCTAAAGACGGCCCTGACTGTCTTGGTCCTCTCTCTTTGTATGCGTGAAGCAGTAGCATAGCTGGGGGGGTGCAGGGGAAGCAGCCGCTTCCCCTCAGCACATTTTCCAAAAGCGGCACCTTAGTTAGGGGTTACCATGGCGCCAGTGGGCGGGCCCCATGCTCCACTCTGAAGCTTGGCCTGCCGGGCCGGCGCTGGGCTCCTGCAGGCAAGGGGGGGCAGCACAGCCAGAGGAGCAGGACTGGTGCTAGTGTTTTTAGAGCCCTAGGCGCACAGCCATTTCGCCGCCCCGCGCGCTGGTCCTGTGGCTCCGGTGGACCTGCCGCAGGCATTCCTGCGGAGGGTCCGCTGGTCCTTGGCTCCGGTGGAGTTGCCACAGGCGTGCCTGCAGGAGATCCACCGGAGCTGCGGGAGCAGCGGACTGTCCGCAGGAACACCTGCAGTAGGTCCACTGGAGCCGCGGGACCAGGGGACCCTCCACAGGCACGCCTGCGGCAGGTCCACCGGAGCCACCTGCCACCCCCCCCGGCAAAATGCCACCCCCCAATAATCCCGACGCCTTAGGCGATTGCCTAGGCCGCCTAAATGGAAGCACTGGCCCTGCAGAGGAGCCATGTGGGGGGAGGATGGCCGGAGGAGCCATGGGCGGGGAGGCAGCGGGAATGGCTGGAGGAGTGACGGGGGGCGCAGCATGGCCGCAGCACAGCCAGAGGAGCCATGGGGGAGGCGGTGGGCATGGCCGGAGGAGTGAGTGGGGGTGCAGCATGGCCGCAGCACAGCTGGAGGGGCGGCGGGCATGGCCAGACGAGTGAGGGGGACCGGAACATGGCCGCAGCACAGCCGGAGGAGCCATGGGGTGGGGGCCGGGGCCATGGGGACGGCACTGCACAGCCAGAGGAGCCAGCCAGGATGGCCCGGGGAACACAAAGAGAAACAGAGCCCGGGCTTGCTCCCGCTCTCCTCTCTCAGCCTGTGCTTAGCATTACTTCCCCCCTCCGCGCCCCACTGCCCTAGTTGCAGGGTTATTTCAGGACACAGCCCGCCTCTCTCGCTCAGAAGCGCTGCTGACACCTGCCTGGCGTCTCCCACGCTCAGGCTGGCGTTGGTCAGGTGAGAGTTCCCCCTCCAGGTTTCCTTAGGGGCTGCCCTTTCTCTGCAAGTCAGTCTCCCCAGAGACCGGGGGGAGGCAGCGGGGGGCGGTGTGCACAGAAGTCTTTTCAAGCCAGCAATAAGCTGGGGGACAAGGCAGACGGAGCTGCCAGTCGCCACAAGTGGTTCAGAAGCCCCTTGGGAGGGTGGAGGGCCCAGGATGCTGCTGAGCGCTGCTCCAGGGGGTGGGTCCAAGACTCCAAGGGGGAGGCGGCGCGGTCAGAGGAGTGAGGGGGGGCTCATCATGGCGCAGCATGGCCGAAGGAGCCAAAGAGGGGGGCGCAGAGTGGCTGGAGGAGAAGCCAAGGGAGGTGTGGCCAGAGGAGGAGCCAGGGGGGGTGCCTTTTTTATGTTTGCTCCCCCTGCTCTTAGAACCTGGCTACACCACTGGCTTGAAGAGGGAGTAACCTGCCAGTCCCACCCACACGTTTCAGAAGCCATCGCTCCGCAGAGGCCTGGGTAGCTCTGAGTCACTGATCAGGATATTGGGCTCTGTTGAGAGGAAGGTCGTGGACTCGTGATTCCCCTCACACATGGTGTATTCCTCCAGGTGCTGCTGTCTGATGTGCCTTAGAATCTCCTTTGACAGGAAATGGCTGTCGCTGTCTCCCGACTCTGGAAAATAAAATAGAAAACAAACCCTACCGGCTTCAATGGGCTGGAATCCAAGGCAAGCTGAGTCTCCAGCAAGCAGAGCCTCCAAACCCTTCAGCAAGAAGAGGTACCATTGCTGCCCATGCATCTCACACCTACTTGGTGGGGCACTCTGATGCCTCTAGTGGCAACCAGGTCACAGCTAGAGGTTCAGGAGCTTAGTACAATATGAGCTAACCTAAAATTTACAGGTTCAAGCCTTGCAGATCTAATGACTTGCTAATTGTTGGCAGAAAGGGTGAAATGTAAAGCTGTTGGATGCTCTTCCAGCCAAACATTTTGGGAGGAGGGGAAAGAAAACACCTTTGACCAAAATGAAAAATTTCTCTCTCTCCTGCTCCAAAAGGTGGAAACATTTCATTTATCAATGAATTTCAAAAAGAAATTTTGAATTTTGTTGGGAATTTTCATTTTGGTGGGAACCCCTGCCCCCTCTCCCAGTTTTACATTGTTTCTCCAGTGGAAAACAGGGAATACACACAAAAAAGCAAGAGAAAGTAGGGAAATAACCCATTCTCACACTTCTTCAACTTTTCCCACCCTTTCTCCAGTAGAGAAAAGTGAGAGTGAGTTTTCCCCCCACCAAAACAAAACTAAAAAAAAAACGGAAAATTTTCACTCACAATTTGAGCAAAATGAGAAATGTTCCTTTCTGAGTGTTTTTTCAGGAAGCTCTGGTGGAGTTTTGTCATCCAGTTCCAGCAAACTCAGGAGAAACAGGCAGAGGGCAAAACAGGCTATATGGGGCTTTCCTACTCCACAGCATCAGAGTCACCTCTGAGGGATAGTGGCTGTGTTTTGGGATCCCCTTGTCTTAGAGCCTGGGGAGGGGCATCAGGGATCCCATTAATCAGAAGCCCTTGCACACAAAATGTCCCCAATGCACTGCAGAAACCTCCCCATGGCTCAAGGGGCTGTGGTGTGAGAGGACCCAGCCCCCCATGCCATGGGAGCCCATGTGCATTAAAGGGTCCACGTGACCTATGATGGGGACCCTGAGCCCCTCTTACCCAGCACAGTGAAAACCAGAGAGCACAGTGAGATGATGGTATAATCCTGCTACTAACTGCCATGCTGGGTGTGAGCTGGAAGCCGCAGTAAGCTCCTGTGCCTGAGGATCAGGGTGTGGATAAGACCCCAGCACTTCTCCTCCCTTGGTGCAGTCCCCCAACTCCTCACCCTCATACACAATGAGCCGGTAGCAGCCCGCACATTCCTTGGAGTGCTGTAAGATCTCCCCCAAGGTCCTACAGAAGAGTTGGGCTTGCTCCAGGCGATCCTCCCTGCTGAAGGCGGCGCTTTCATCCTGGGACATAGCATAGAGGGACTGCAGCGGGGGGGCATATTCCACAATGCAGTAATTCAGCTAGAGGGACAAGAGAGGGAGAGACCTGGTCATTACCCCAGCAGGCCTGAGACCACAGCTAAGGCACCCCTCCCCAGGCGGCTGGTCCCCAGGAATCCCAGTGCTACTGGCTGAACCTTTTGGTGCCCCCTCCTATGCACAACACAGCAGCTGCCAGAGCTCTGCCAAGCAGGGTCAGACCTAGGCTTTTGGGGGACCTGTGTGCCCATGCAAGGACCACCCCAGCTCCCTCCCCACTGGCCCCTGGCCCTGGGCAGCCAAGAGACTCCTCACAGCTGCTTTCTCTGCCTGCTCACGAGCATGGAGGTGGCTCTGCCTCTACGCTGGGCAGCCAGACTGCTGCAGTCAGCGCTCTGCTGTCCAAGCAGGCAGGGGGATAAGGCACTTCAGTGTCTGCCAAGGCCTGATAGTGCCAGTGACAAATGGGAACAGGGAGAGGGAATTAAGGATGGTAATCAAGCTGGCAGTGTGTATATTGGGGGATGGAGGGAGGCTGGAACAGGAAGGCCTTATCCTACTGCATTGGGGTATATGTCCAAGGCTGTTTTTGCTGTCAATACAACAGGGTCAGTGCAGCTCCTGGGTGTAGCTGGATTAATGCAGATAGGAGCTTTACTGTGTAGAGAGTTCACATACAGCTAAGTAAACTGGGATTTTCCTGCAGAGGTTTATGGCTGCAAGGAAAGGCCTTGTGTGAATCCCAGGGCTGTGCAAAGGCATGTGCTTCTCTTCATCCCAACTGCTGGATGCTGTTCTGAACTGGCCCTTTGGAGGCTCTACAGCCCTATCTTGGAGCATGGCCACCTTTACACTATTCATGTCTCCTGGCTAGAGGTGGGCCCAAGCCAAAATCCAGCGCCTGAATTTCTCAACTCTTTGGGGAATTTGGATCCACAGCTAAACTTTGTGTCTCAGGCCCATCTTGCTCACATCCGTCCTACCCGTGACCTTTCAGCTAGAGAAGTATGATGATAAATGTACCTTTTTGTCTTCACCCAAAATTGTATAGATGCTTTGCTTGTAGCTTCTCCATTTAGTGCCAGCACGGTCCAGCTGCAGCGCCGGGAGATCTTTCCAGTACTGGATGTGGCTGTCAGCCTTCTGCAGGTCATCGTATATCTCACAGCTCACCGGGAGAAGGATGTGCAATTTCCAGGTCTCCTTGCACTTCAGCAAATTGTTATTGGCTCTGTTGAACTCACTGATCAAGTCTTTAAGGCCTTAGAGGAAGAGAACATGGAGCAAAGACAAATGAAGTGAGGGTAGCAGCTTTCTGACTGGCTCATTGGCTCCCCTTTAACGTGTGCAAAGGAGGAGTTTTATTACAAAGGATTTTGTATTCCCATACAAACAGGGAAACAACTACTTACGTGGCAGAACTAACTTTAAGTACCCCACATAGTAAGACCAGGCTAGTCCATGTGCTACGTTGCGGTTGTTCTTTTCACAGATTTCAGACATTTCCACAGCAGAGGGACTCTACAGATTGAAGGAAGAAATGCCATAACTAAACCGTCTCACAAGCTAAGCAGGATTTCCTCTCACACTCACTAGTGACTGTGTCTCCTGCCATCTCTCTGAATACACCTGAAAGCCAAGCAGCCATGCTTTCCCTTGCATGAGCCATACACTGCAGGTCTAGAACTCCTCAAAGAGTTTATAAACCAACCCTACTCAACTCCCACAGCAGCCCTACGAGGCAGGTCAATCATCATCTTCCCTTAACAGATGAAGAAAGGGAAGCCCACCAGGGTTAAGTGTCTTACCCCAACTCAAAGAGCAGGCCCGATTCTGACCACACACACATGTGTAACTTCCAGGTCTGCTATACACCACTATGAGGCCTGAGGCTTCAGTGGCACAGTTGGGAATACAGCCCAGAAATCCAGCCTGCAAGTGCCCTGCTTGAGATGCTCAAAGCCACCTAAGTGTCTGACAATTTTAGTGTGGACCAGTGGCTGGAAACCCGTGCTGTCCACACAGGTATGGCAGCTGAGCCACGTGATCTATCATCTGCACAGTCTGCCTCTACAACCCATGAAATTACTGCATGCAAATTAGCTGTAGAATAAGAGTGGTGATTGGCTGAGTTACCTCTGATATCACCATGGTCTAGGAGTTTTGGCATGGCATAGATACATGTCTTGCTGCTGCAGGGGTGAAATCTGAGAAGTCAAAATGGCCTAGAATTTAAAACTTGGATGGTAACTGATGGTGAATCCCAGTGGCGATTGAACCTGGTGATATTCTAAACAAAAGAGCTCTCAACCATTTTTGTAGCTGTGTTCATCACTTTACCTGACTCAACAGAGAGTCTAAATTTCAGCGTGACACAGAGACTGGTGATAATCCCAGAATTGTATTATATAGATTAGGTGTTCAAACCCCTTAGGCATCCTAGATCCTCCTTTCACACCAAAATCCTCTCAGTTCAACATTTCTGTAAAGGTCTCTATTTCTCACCATAGGCCAAACTCTGCTCTCAGTTCTAGTGGTGTCGTAGAGTCCAAGGCCAGAAGGGACCATTGTGATCACTAATCTGACCTCCTGTATCGCACAGGCCAAAGAACTTCCCCAAAATAATTCCTAGAGCAGATCTTTTAGAAAGACACCCAGTCGTGGTTTACAAATTGCCAGTGATGGAGAATCCACCATGATCTTTGGTAAATTGTTCCAGTGGTTAATGACTCTCACCATTATAAATGTACACTTTATTTCCAGTCTGAATTTGTCTAGCTTCAACCTCCAGCTATTGAATCTTCAGTCTAGCAGAGAAAACTATAAAGAAGAACCCATTATTAAATATTTGTTCCCCATGTAGATACTTATAGAGTGTAAACAACTCACCACTTAATCTTCTCTTTGCTAAAATAACTAGATTGAGCTTTCTGGAGTCTATCATCGTAAGGCATGTTTTCTAATCTTTGAATCTGGAGTGTCAATTCAGAGTAACCCTAATGAAGTCATTACAAATACACTGGATTTACACTGGCGTTATTGAGAGCAGAGGGCAGCTTTGTAAGCCTGCAGCACTCCCATTAATTAACCCTTTGGAGAGAGCAGCTAAATATACCTCTCTCCCCAAGCACTCACTTGAGTGCCAGGTTTAAAAATGCCAACATTCTAAAGTAGGAGTTCTGCGGGTGCTGGGGATGGTACTGGAATGCTGGGGTGGTAGTTCTCATTAAAAGCTAGTTGAATTGAGTAGTCCGCTAGCTTCCCTGCCGAGACAGATGGTGGCATCAGGACGATGATATCAAATATTAATAGGGTTGCACTAATGAAAAGAATTTTGCTGCATCGTGGCTTCTAAAACCGTTCAGTTGGAAGAAGAGCAGCACGTGCAGACAAGGCAGGGTTCATCAGCCACAGCAAACATGGCGAGGTTCCACTTTAGAATCATGGAAATGCAGGGCTGGAAGGCAGGGCTGGCTTTAGCAAGTGCGGGGCCCGATTCGTGGGGCTCTTACTCACTGGGCGACGCTCCAAGTCTTCGGCAGCACTTCGGAGAGCCGCGGTCCGGTTGGGGGAGCGGAGCTGCGGGGCTTGCCGTGCTCTGGCTGGGGGAGTGGGGCAGCAGGGTTGCTGGGCTCTTGCCAGGGTAGTGGGGTGGGGATTGCCGCGCTCCAGCTAGGGTAGCGAGGCCATGGGACTTGCCGCGCTCCAGCCAGGGGAGCCAGGCCACGGGGCTTGCCACACTCCAGCCAGGGGAGTGGAGCTGCGGGGCTTGCAGCCCTCCGGCTGGGGTAGCAGGGCTGCGGGATTGCTGTGCTCCAGCTAGACTAGTGGGGCCATAGGGCTTGCCATGCTCCGGCTGGGGTAGTGGGGCCGTGGGGCTTGCTGTGCTCCGGCGGGAGGAGCAGGGCCACAGGCTTGCAGTGCTCCGGGCAGGGGAGCGGGGCCGCGAGGATTGCCGTGCTCTGGCCGGGGAAGCGGGGCAGCGGGGATTGCCGCGCTTCGGCGGGAGGAGCAGGGCTATGGGCTTGCAGTGCTCTGGCTGGGGAACAGGGCCACAGGGCTTGTAGCGCTCTGCCACAGCAGGGCTCTGGGCTTGCTGCACTCTGGCTGGGCGGAGGGCCCTCTTAGGCACGGGGCCCGATTTGGGGGAATCGTGGGAATCGGCCTAAAGCCGGCCCTGCTGGAAGGGACCTTGAGAGGGCATCAAGTCCAGCCTCCTGCACTGAGGCAGGACCAGGTAAACCTAGACCATCCCTGACAGGTGTTTGTCCAATTTGTTCTTAACAACCTCCAGTGATGGGCATTCCACAACCTTCCTTGGAAGCCTGTTCCAGGGCTTAACTACCTTTAGAGGCAGAAAGCTTTTCCTAATATCTAACTTGAATCTCCCTTGCAACAGATTAAATGTCCCTAGGGATCAGAGATGAGCCTGACCTAGCAGCTCAGCTCTCCACCCTCTTTGTGATGCAGGATCATTCCCTGCAGCATAATCCTCAGTGCCTGCCCCAGGCCAGATATAAAGGACCAAGGAATGTCTTCCACAGATATCTCATCCTGAAGAAGCATCCCCTATTATTACTAGTGGGAATGCTTACTAGCACCAGTGATTTTTACAGTCCAGACAGGATGTACAGCCCCAGCACAGCCACCTGCCACGTGAGCTATCTTCATTCTCAGTTTTCCTTTGATCAGCTTCATCCCACTTCTCCTAGTTCTTCTTGTAAGGCGACGAATGAAGCTAGACTGAGATGAACAATGCTCCAATCAGCTTCAGATCAGCCACCGCAGGGGGTCCCAATGAGTTCACAACATTGATTGAGAAACTGATTAGGTTCAGTTGTTGCAATTTCCATGTGCAGCTGCAATGAAACACCTTGGGATGGGTCACCACTTGTGGGGAATTCAGGACCTTAAAGCATGAGTCCATGATGTGAACTAGAGAACCCAGGCTCCTTAGCCAAAGGGTGTAGCTAAAGGACTCAAAATGTTATATGTGGCCTGTCCACTAGTGGAGGGCAGAGCACCGCATAGCCTGGGTTACGCAGGCCTGGCCTACGCCTACCAGGATCGCTGGGGATTCTCTGGGGAGCAGAGGGGTGTATTGCCAGGCTGCTGGGGATTCGGGTGTCCTGCCCTTACCTGAAGCCCAAAGGCGAAGCTGAGGAGCTGGCAGAGGCAGAGGAGGATAAGGTTGAGGAAGAGTTGCAGCCCAGTATCGCCGAACAGGGCCATGTAGGCGCAGACGCTGATCAGCAGCAGGAGCATGTGGCGGTGCAGACTCGGGCTCAGGCAGGCAACCACTACCCTCCACCAGCTGCTGCGATATCTGAGGAAAAGGGAGACAAGGAGACAGGGCTGTCAGTCTGCACCCTGCAGATCGGCATGCAGAGGGGTTTCCAGACTCAGCACACCCCTGCCCTGAGAAGGAGAGACCCCCACTGCATTGAAAAGAATATAAGAATGGCCATACTGGGTCAGATCAAAGGTCCATCTAGCCCAGTATCCTGTCTTCCGACAGTGACCAATGCCAGGTGCCCCAGAGAGAATGAACAGAACAGGTAATCATCAAGTGATCCATCCCCTGTCACCCATTCCCAGCTTCTGGCAAACAGAGGCTAGGGACACCATCCCTGCCCATCCTGGCTAATAGCCATTGATGGACCTATCCTCCATGAAGTTATCTCAGTTTTTTTTTAACCCTGTTATAGTCTTGGCCTTCACAACGTCCTCTGGCAACGAGTTCCACAGGTTGACTGTGCCTTGTGTGAAAAGATACTTCCTTTTGTTTGTTTTAAATCTGCTGCCTATTAATTTCATTTGGTGACCCCTAGTTCTTGTGTTCTGAGGAGTAAATAACACTTACTTATTCACTTTCTCCACACCAGTCATGATTTTATAGACCTCTATCATATCCCCCTTAGTCGTCTCTTTTACAAGCTGAAAAGTCCCAATCTTATTAATCACTCCTCCTATGGAAGCCATTCCATACCCCTAATCATTTTTGTTGCTCTTTTTTGAACCTTTTCAAATTCCAATATATCTTTTTTGAGATGGGATGACCACATCTACATGCAGTATACAAGATGTGGGCGTACCATGGATTTATATAGAGGCAATATGATATTTTCTGTCATATTATCTATTCCTTTCTTAATGATTCCTATCATTCTGTTTGCTGTTTTGACTGCTGCTGCACACTGAATGGATGTTTTCAGAGAACTATCCACAATGACTCCAAGATCTCTTTCTTGAGTGCTAACAGCTAATTTAGATCCCATCATATTGTATATATAGTTGGGAATATATTTTCCAATGTGCATTACTCTGCATTTATCAACATTGAATTTCATCTGCCATTTTGTTGCCCAGTCACCCAGTTTTGTGAGATCCTTTTGTAGCCCTTCACAGTCTGCCTGTGATTTAATTATCTTGAGTAATTTTGTATCATCTGCAAATTTTGCCAGCTCACTGTTTACCCCTTGTTCCAGATCATTTATGAATATGTTGAATAGGACGGGCTCAGTATAGACCACTGGGGGACATCACTATTTACCTCTCTCCATTCTCTTCCCTCCCCAGCCCAGGAGGTCCCTATAAAAGACTGTCCACATAGGTGGGGACTCGGCCAGCAGGGAGCAGGTGGGCCCACGCTGGGGAAGTAACAGCTACGGCAGTGCCTGCTGCCTCCCCAACCAACACTGTGGAGCTTACTGGGGAAGGCAATCCAGCCCCAGTGTGGAGTGCCATTGCTGGGGAGCCTTCTGCACTGGAGGCCTTGGGTTTTGCCTCAGTCAGGGCAGGCCCAGGCAGCCTGACTCCACTGGGGTGACATGGCACCCAGGGACATCTGAGATCTGGTGGGCTTGGATGTGAACCTGCGCCAGAGACAAAACAAACCCTGACCCCACATAGGACAACATGAGAGAACCCCCACAGATGATGTCCTCCCATGTAGATCCCATGGGCTTTAATAGATGTGTGGGACATAGGCATGGGACATCCCTAAGTTGTGACTTAATAGTCATGCAGCTTCTTGCCTGGGCATTATGGATAATGGGCAATCTGCAGACTTGCTCCCAATAGTAAAGGTACAAGAGACAAGAGAAGAGGGAGGGATTGAGCAGAGAAACTTGAGGGACATCAACAGAGAGGAGCGTGGGGCAGATGGGAAACCATCACTGACTAGATTGCAAATTCCATGCTTCTTTGTATTCCTTTACGGCTCCTGTATAGCTAGTAGGAACCATGCATCTACGTTCGCTCGCCTTCCTCACAGGGATTAGTTCTCTTACTTTCTTTCCTGGACCATTTACAAGTGCCAGCCTGAGCATGCCTCTCAAGAGCAGAGAGCTGTAAACTCAGTCACCTGGATTGCACGTGCTGAATCTCTTCCATGAAGTTGCAAACCCCTCTGAGCAGAGCTCCGATCTGCAGGGCCGCGAAGTAGAAGGTGATGTACTCTGCGGGATGGTGCCAGGACTTCTCCATGTGATACAGGGCAAAGATGCAGAGAACAATGAAGCCCCAGGTTGCGTAAAGAGCCCTTCGTCCCCGAGGTTTGGGGATGATTGGGGAAGTTTGGACACTGGGTCTTTCCATTTCATGAGACATCTGCAGCAAAGAGACACACCCAGACATCTTAAACGCTGATAAAAACAACAGCCCTAAGGACAGTCCCAGACATTGTTAAAAAGCAGCTAGGGATGAGGCAAAGGGATAGGCACACTAAATAAGATCTTGGATTTCTAGAGTGTCATGAAGAATCCCAAAGCACTTCATAAACCTATACAATTTATGCACTGATCACTGACATGAAGCCACCTCTGGGGTGGTTTAGCCCTGCATGTTACAGGGCACTGCTCTGAAATGGTTCTTTCCAAGGGACCATGGCATCGGGGCTGGTGAAGCAACAGGGACATGGGCAATCAGGCTGAACACAGGGCAGATCCAATGGCCCCAAATCTTGGTGGTGGGGGAGGGGGAGAAGTTGCAGCAAGAGGTGACTGCTAACCCAGCCTAGCCTGGATGGGCAGGTGCCCTCCATCCCAACTGTGTCCTACCCAGACTACTTGTAGATTCCCTGTGCAAATCTCTCTCATGCACACTTCCCACAAAGGGCTGGAATTTGGCCTATGTGCACTGATTCGGTGGGGTGGTTAGTCAGTCATCTTCCCCACAAGGGCTTAAAAATGGCCCTTAAAATGCAAGCAGTGACCTTTGAAAATCTAACCTCAAAGCTTTCTGAGGGTCCTTTCTTTCCTGCTTCAGGAGCTCTTTAAGGCCAAGTGACCCTCTGTTACCGTGGTGAGAGAGGATCAGACTCAAAGGAGCTTGTTATGGCTTTAGAGAATTTGTGACCAGCTAGCCATTTCATGAGACTCTGAGCCAGATCCTCTGGACTAGCCTTTGGATGCTTGACGTCATGGGAGGTGGAAAATAAGGTGGCACAAAGATGCCTCTAAACCACCTTTGCAGCTCCTTGATCCTGTGGCTGCTGAGACTGGTCTTGTCCAAGGAACAACTTAGAGCAGTCTCGGGGCTTCTCTACATTGTTCTGGCTGCCAATAGCCCCAACGGACCATTCTTGCAGCTGGGGAGTCCCAGGACAGGGAGATGTGCCCCAGATGTGCACCCAAGACTGGGAGGAGAGGTGGCCTGAAGATGCTAAGTTGGCTCTATGCCAGCCCAAGGAGAGATTTACAGAAGAATAAATTGAGAACCTCCATCAACTTCCTCAAATACCAGCAAGCAGCTGCCACAGAATTTTGCAGCGTTCCAAGGCAAGCAGCACTGAGGGGGCTAGACCAATATCTTGAACCTTGGGTTCCTTTCTGATCTGCATGAACTCACTCAGGATCCCCTGGGGGAAATAGCAGCCTCGTTTGGGCCCCTCTGAGCTAGGGGTCTCTGAAAAGACCAAATGCCAAAGCATTTGGTGAGGTCTTTTCTATTAATTTAGATGGTCTATACGGGCCAAAGGTGTTAATATCACTCCGTCACTGTTTAACATTAAACAGTGTTAAGTAAGTGGTATACAGAGACATTACTTTGCTTAGTTTCATAGCAAACACCATTCAAGAGCTTGCTAATCTTTTATTAAAAATATAGAAAAGAAGGAAAAACAGTTAAAGCATTTTAAATATAGAGTAGTAAGTAAAATTTATTTCAGCAACTGTTTTCTTTTTTCTTATCTGGAGAGAGATTTTAGAAGGAAGAGAAAAAGTTAGTTGAGATGGGTTGGATCCATCATTGTTGCTGTTCCTGTTAAAGTGAAGTCCTGTTTCCTAGAAGACAAAACATGACAAAGACACACAAAGGGGTCAGAAAAGAACAGCAAAGGTAGAAAATGCAGCTTCTGGCTCTTTGGGGTTGATATTTTTTACAAAAATTACAAGCTACTGTTGCAGTAGCTTTTGGTGGTTTGAGATTTAATGTATTGTTAATGCGGTAGCACCTTTTAATTAAGTTGGCATTTTAGTAAAAGATTGCTTTAGCAATCTAACAATTTAAAATATTATTTTCCTACTTTTCCTTTTCTAAAATACTTTTACATTAAACCTTTAAAGTTTTTACTGTTTATAAAAACTACAAACCCTAAAATAAAGGGGGGAAAAAAGAAAACAAAACAAAACATTTGTTAAAAAAAATGTAAAAGAATTTATAACTTAAAAAAAAAACCTTTTAAAAAACAAAAGCATTAATGGTTGGCTTTGCAAACTAGAATAACACATGTAAAATTTTAAAACAAATTTTTGTTCTAAATAAGCTTTAAAAAGCCATTGCTTGTTTGCTAAGATATTAGCTACTGGATATGTATTAACCCTTTAGGCCCCATCTTGGGTGCAAAACTGTTGCACTAATTTAGATGGACTGTGTAGGCCAGGGGTTGGCAACCTTTCAGAAGTTGTGTGCCGAGTCTTCATTTATTCACTCTGATTTAAGGTTTCATGTGCCAGTAATACATTTTAATCTTTTTAGAAGGTCTCTTTCTATAAGTCTATAATATATAACTAAACTATTGCTGTATGTAAAATAAATAAGGTTTTTAAAATGTTTAAGAAGCTTCATTTAAAATTAAATTAAAATGCAGAGCCCCCTGGACTGGTGGCCAGGACCCGGCCAGTGTGAGTGTCACTGAAAAACAGTTTGTGTGCCGCCTTCGGCACATGTGCCATAAGTTGCCTACCCCTGGTATAGGCCAAAGGAGTGAATGTAACACTCTCACTGTTTAACGTTAAACAAGGTTTTGGGTTGGGTATACAGAGACTTTAGCTTGCTTAGTGCTGTGGCAAACAGACTATTAAAATCATTTTAACCTTCTGTCATAGGTTTCACCCCCACTCTGGACTTTAGAGTACAGATATGAGGACCTGCATATGAATCTCCTAAGCTTAATTACCAGGTTAGATCTGGTTTTGCTGCTACCATCCAAATGTTTGAGTCATATGGAAAACTCTGTCTTCTCCCCCAAAACCTTCCCCTCCCTGGGTAGCCTTGAGAGACTCCTCCACCAATTCCCTGGTGAACACTGATCCAAACCCCTTGGATCTTAAAACAAGGAAGAATTACTCCTTCCCCCTCCCTTCCCCCCCGCCCCCCAATCCCTGGTGAGTTCAGATCCAATCCCCTTGGATATGAAAAAAAAATAGGGAAAAAAAGCTTTTAATTAAAAAAAGAAAAAAGGTAAACAGAAAGACCCCCCCTCGGCCCTGGGAGATAGCATTCTCACAGACAACAGATTTAAAACACAGGATGTTCCCCTGGGCAAAAACCTTAGTACACACAAGAATATCCAAATTTGATTATTCCCCTAATTGCACAAAGACAAGTTACAAAAGAAAATAAACATAAACCTATTTATTCTTTTCTAAAACTTATTACTCTGATAAGAGGCTGGTTCCTTGATCTTTTTTTACTCCAACTGAAACTGACTCTAAACAAAGGAAACTTCCCTCCTTCCTTTTGAAACATCTTGTTCCCCCATTGGTTCCTCTGGTCAGGTCGTCAGCTAGGCTAGATGAACTTCTTAACCCTTAACAGGTAAAAGAGGCATTAACCCTTAACTATCTGTTTGTGACATCTTCTATTAAAAATACTGAAAAGAAGAAAAAACAGCTAATACTTTACATTTCAAATGCTTTAAGACGGACTTATTTTAACTCTTCTTGTTTTTTGTATCTTAGCTGGAGAGAGGTTTTTAGATGGAAAAAAACTCCATGTCTGACAGTCTTTTAGATGGTGTTAAATATGATAATACCAGGGTTTTTGGGGTGGAGAAAAGAAGTTAGTTGAAATGGACTCAAGCTGTCATTGCACAGCTGTTGAAGTCCAATTCCATTTCCTAGAAGACAAGACAAAGATACACGAAGGGGACAGAACAGAGCACCAAAGATCAAAAATGGCGCTTCTGTCTCTGATTTTTACTTGCAACTTTTACTGCTGGAGAAACACAGGCAGTTTTATTAGCAATTTTGGGATGTCAGCAAACTTGTACCAGCATTGGGCTGTTTAGGGCATTGCATTTGGCTGCCTTGGTTTGATCACAGGGTACAGCTGTGTTGTAAAATGTACACATTTGGCTGTCTAAATCAGACTCTGGTTAGACAGAAGGAAAGGTGTGAAGGAAAAGGACACATTGGAGGGGAGGGGCAGGGAAAAAGCCTCACAATGGCATTTGGCTTGGTTTCTTTGGCTTGGTCAGGAAATGTTTTAAGATTAGGATGACAAGGACCCGGGGTCCCAGGATAAGGCAGGGGTGATAGCCATGAAGGTGAAGCTCATGTAACACTGACAGACCCCAGTCATCAGCAGCTCTTTCTCTCAGCCACTAGATGGGACAGAACACCACACTTCGGAGGTGTTTGGGTTACACTCCTCCAGCAGTCAGTTCTTCTTTATCTTTAAGTCTTGTTCTTTAAGAACCCAAAATGCCAGTGATGACTGGAATAGCTCCTCCCACAGAAGCGGCAGAAGGTCCCTAACAGTGGGGGGAGGCCCCATCCCATCCTTCCACTCAAGACCCCACCCATCCACCCCCCTCTCCCCATCACTTGCCCTTATGGCTGGGAAAAAGTGGGAGGGCCATGGCCTTCTGGCTCCCCCATTCCCATGGGCAACAGGTTTATAGAAATTTTGGTGGTGCCCAGAACCTGCCCCCGCCAAACTCAGCCCTCCACCTGCCCAAGGCTCTGGGATGGAGTTTGGGTGGGGGAGGAGGTCTGGGGTTGTCATAAACAGGTAGCTAAGGGTTAATGTTTCTTTTACCTGTAAAGGGTTAACAAAGGGGAACCAAACACCTGACCAGAGGACCAATCAGGAAACCAGATTCTTCAAAGCTCTGGGAGGGAATTTTTGGGAGTGTGTTCTTTGTCTGTGTCTCTGTTGCTCTCTCGGCTCTGAAAGTGATCTTTCTATCTCCAGGCTTTCTAATCTTCTGTTTCCCAGTTGTAAGTACAGGTATAAGACAATATAGGTTTTTATATTGTTTTTGTATTTACATGAGCGTAGTTGCTGGAATGTTTAAATTGTATTTCTTTTTGAATAAGGCTGTTTATTCATTTTGTTATCTTTTAAGCCAATGACCCTGTATATTGTCACCTTGATACAGAGACCTTTTTATGTCTTTTTCTTTCTTTTGATATAAAGCTTTCTTTTTAAAACTTGTTGGATTTTCTTTTCTAGTTGAGGCTCAAGGGGATAGGAATCTCTGTGCCAGGATTACTGTCTCTCTCAGGGAAAGACTGGGAGGGGGAAAAAGAAGGAGGGGGGAACGTGAATTGTCCTCTCTGTTTTGTAATTCAAGGAGTTTAAGTACAGTAATCTTCCAGGGATCTTCAGGGTAACCCAGAGGGAAGCCTGGCGGATTGCGGGTGTGTAAAGAGGGTGGAAGGGAGTGGTGTTATTTCCCTTGTGTGAGTCAGGGCATCTGAGTCTTGGGGTCCCCCAGGAAGGTTTTGGAGACAGATTGGTCAGACACTGAAATTTCTGGCTGGTTGGCGCGATATCAGATCTAGCTGGAAATTTAAGCTTGGAGGTTTTTACTAGCATCTTATTTTCTGAACTCTAAGGATTCAGATTCTGAGTAGGAAAGCTATGACGGGTGCAGGAGGGGTGCAGGGTGCAGGCGCTGGGAGGAGTTTTGAGGATGGGAGGGGTGCATAGGTGAGAGGTGCAGGCTCTGGGGAGCGGAGTTTGGGCGAGGGGAGAGGGTGCAGGGGTTGGGGTGGGGCTGGGGATGAGAGGTTTGGGGTGTGGGAGGGGGCTCAGGGCTATGGCAGAGGGTTGGGGTGTGGGGTGAGGGCTGTGGGGTGGGGCTGGGGATAAAGGGTTCATGAGGCAGGAGGGGGCTCAGGGTTGGGGCAGACAGTTAGGGTGCAGGGGGATGAGGGCTCTGGCTGGGTCTGGGGATAAGGTGTTTGGGGTGTTGGAGGGGCTCAGGGCTAGGGTAGAGGGTTGAGGGTGCGGTGAGGGTGAAAGCTCTGGCTGGGGGTATTGGCTCTGGGGTAGGGCTGGGCTGGGGATGAGTTTGGGGTGCAGGCAGGCTGCTCTGGGACAGGGGCCAGAGAGGAGGACTCCCCCCAGCCCTTTCCCTGCCAGCAGCAGTGAGCTCTGGGGGAGGAGCCCCCCTTTCCTGCTGTGAAAGTAGAATGAATTATATTGTAAAAATAAGAATGGATTAAAGATATGCTGTATGTACCTTTAAGCAGAAATAAATGTTGAAATACAGGTTTCAGGAAAAGAAACATTAAGGCATAAACAATGAGCCCATTTAAGCTAATGGTGAAACATTAACCAGAGATTGGTAAAAGTTAGTGAGGAAATTAACTTTGCATATGTAGCCTCTGGTAAACTTGTCTGATTCTGCTTCCTTTGTTATCTTGTTAAGTTCACGCCCTTTTATCAATATAAATAAGATAGTTTGTGTCTTGCATGGTGCTCACATTATCTGTTGTTATTAGCAGAGCGCTGTGCTAATAAAACAGAGTGGTCTGACAAACTGTGAGTCCTGAGTCTAACTTTGACACCTCCCTCGCAGCAGCACACTCACCCCCACCACTGTCACTGCATGTGCTCCTAGGGCCCCTCTCAGGTCCAGGAATCTCCCTCACCTCCCCCATCATGGGTGCTGGAGGGTGCTGCGTGTGCCTCCTCCGCTGCTGTTGCCCCTGACTGTAGCCTCACTCGGGGTGATGGATGGGGCTACCTCCTTGCCCAGCATGGGGCAGGAGCTGTGACTGTGGGTGAGGGGTCCTGTGCTGCTGGAGGGTCCTGCCAGAAAACAGAAAGGTCTGAGGGGGAAAGGCAGGCTCAGAGTCAGTCTACCCTGGCAGTTGATATGGGCGGCCCTAGGACCCTGCGACAGCAGTTGCTGCAGGGAGGCAGCATGGAGCTGCACGGAAGAGGCAGAGATGCTCTGCTCCCTCAGGGGCCCAGGGACATGTACAGGGCCAGCAAAAGGGGGCCGGGGGACACTTGGGGGAGGTACAGGGGGGTGGCAGGTGGGGCCGGGCGGGGGAAGACCCAGCCCCAAACATTGGTGGAGCTGGGCCCCTGGGCTCTGAATATTGCTGGTGACCGGGCATCACGTGGGTATATAATTCGCCGCCATGGCCTTTCCAGCACCCTTGCTTTCCCCTCATTATTTTGTCCGCCAATTACAGTAGCCCTAATTTCTGATTTTGGTTCACTGCTTGCTGGTTTTACACTTTTCTTGTTTAACAAACACAATTTTAAGTGATATTTGTGCTTGAGTTATATTAGTAGCCTTTTTGTTTCGACTGATTTAGTTTTTGTGTGGTCCTTGTGCAACTTCTCCCGTTTACACTTCTCATTAGAGGGTATTGCGACATTGTATGAATTTACATATAGTTTTTACAATTGAGATCACAATCAAGTTAAATTTCTAAGCCCAATTATGACAACATAGTCCCCCTTTTTAATTAATCAGTTCCCCATAGGATCAGATCTTTGATTTGGTTCATAACACCACAATTATAAACAAAAACCTAATTTTAGTTTAAGCCCATGGAAAAACTACACCTCTACCCCAATATAACGCTGTCCTCAGGAGCCAAAAAGATCTTACCACGTTATATCGAACTTCCTTTGATCTGCTGCAGTGCGCAGCCCCGCCCCCCTGGAGCTCTGCTTTACCGCATTATATCTGAATTCGAGTTATATCAGGTCGAGTTATATTGGGGTAGAGGTGTATTTGGTTGTACTTTAAGGTTTGCACATTTTTTATTTTAAAATTGGGATTTACAAATTGTATTTGATTAGATGTTAGAAAAATATAGTAAAACTTTTTAGCCATTAATAAAGCTAAAATCTTATTTAACCCTTCTGCTGGGTGGAGTTGGCAGCAAGAAGAGCTGCGTTCCGAATCAAGGGGTTCCTCTTAACACAACACAGAACTGGTTGAAGCCCCCACCTAGTAATTTGGGAAAATTTATCACCACCCCAGAGTGCCTTTAAGAGCCAATACTTCCCCTCTCACGAGCACTGAGTGTGTGTATTACAAAAGAGAACTTCCCCTCCCGCCCATCCACTGCACCCTACTCACAGTTGGCTGTCTTTGGTTAGCAAAGATCCAGAGTTCAGAGGTGGGTTCACCTCTCACCCCAGAAATGGGGGAGAGGCACCAAGCAATGTATGCAGTCACTGTGTGCCCTGTAACTGGCTGTTTGCTGTTGCCTCTGCTGCCGCTGCTTTACTCATGCAATAAGAAGAACATTGCATTCCCTGGCTCTCAATACTGAAGTGATCTGTAACCCAGCACCAGCCAAAAGGGATCATTTTGGCAAAGCAGATCCATCATCATGCTGCATGCCAAGGCAGAGTAGGCATGACTATGCAAAGTTAGTCTGTTCCTGAAGTGTCTTCCCCCAGCTCATCACTAGATGTCAAGGAGAGCTCATTCACACCCTGCTTATACATATAACTTATTTTATTTGTAGCTAAAACAAAGCCCTGGCTGTTGTTATATTTGTAAGATGTTTAATAACAAACCAGTTTTTGTTATTATTTTTTGTCTGTGCACTTAGAATGGATAAAGATGGAAAAAGATTTTTCTTTTTTGCTGCTGATACATTTAAAGCTACACATTTATATTTCATGCACTAGTGGTTAGATTTGCTTATTTGGAGAAAAAGCTTTAGTGCTGATGGTGTTTTTACCCAAGTTTGATGCTTTTAAACAGATAGCAGCAAAATGATGTTTTTTGGAATTATTTTTGTATTTGTGAGCTATTTATAACACCTAAAGGCAAAGTTTGAATCAGAGCTGTCAATCATAGTTAATTCAAGCAATTAACTGTGATACAGCATGGCCAGAGGGCAGCAGGAGAGTGTTAGCAGGGAGCCTTATTCCCTGCAAGGGGAGGAAGGTTTGCTATAGATTAACAAGAGCACCTGTAGCCAATTAGAGCACCTGTAGCCAATTAGAGCACCAGCAGTCAGTCATGTGATAAAAACCCCCTGCTTCAGC